>NW_024401316.1:7500-32500 GCF_016859285.1 Xiphias gladius
TTCAGCATGCCCTCAAGTGAGCAAGAAAAAACTCCAGAAAGCCACAGAGGTTAAACTGGAGAAGTCCTCGGGGAACAAAAAAACAAGGGGTGGGCCCTCTTCCATGGCGCGGGGGTGTCTTGAAAGCAATGGCAACGCAAATGCCGATCCCTGCGTACGCAATAAAGTGAAGAGAAAAGGTAAACTGTTTCCCCACCACCCTTAAGTGACTAGGACAAAACTCCATAAAACCTCAGAGGTCAGCCTGGAAAAGTCCTTGGGAAGAAATACACAAGAGGGGCCCTACAGTAATACAGTAAAAGTCCAAATTAAATCTCTAATTCAGAACGTCGATCCTTACCTTTTAGATGTAATAGCCAGGATTTTGCAGCAAAGAGTCCACTTTTCAGAGCAGGTCAACATTAAGGGACATCAAAGTTTTTCCTCTGTTAAACAACTATGCCGTGCCTATCTTTTGCAAAACTTTACAGTTCTGATTTGCAAAACTTAATTCAATCAACAAAAGTTATATCATGACAGTCTTTAAATGACAGTCATAACACGTTAAAAAGGCGTATTCTTCCTCTCCACTAACAATGCAAATTTCCCATGTGTCTCAAGAAGCCAAAGTTATCAGAAAGATAAGAAAAAACTACAGTAATGAGGAAGAACTCTGAAATGTATCTCCAAACCAACCAGATCCCTTGCGTGTCTGCCAGGTTGTGTGTCCAGGATGTGGAGGGAGACATTCTAGTGACTTTGATGCGTCATAATGAATCAAGCTCTGAAGTACACGTCGCAATGACGTCACAGACTTCTGGCGCGCGCCTGCGCACACACACGCTTGTTTTTTCACGTCGGATTTAAATGTTATGAAATAAACTTTTATTTATAATAATACTGAACACCTTACAGTATTATTTTTATTTAACAGTTATATGTTAGATTTCAGAAAAAACAGTAGCAAGAAAAAGTACGAGCCCTTCGGAATTACCTGGTTTTCTGCATGGATTGGTCATAAAATGTGATCTGATCTTGATCTAACTCATAGTTATAGACAAACGCAATGAGCCTAAACTAATTACGCACAAACGATTACAATCCTTCAACATTCGTAGTGCTCGTGGAAAAAGTGATTGAACCCTTGGATTTACTGTAACATAGACCACGGCCTCTTAACAGTGCATAGAAAACTTAATTTTTTCGTTATCTTTTTTATCGTCATTTGACTGAATTTATTATAGCGACTTAGTTGCGCTTTTTCGGTTTCCAAAAACACTGAGTTGTGTGCGATAGGCTATAAATGTCGTTTGGATGTAATGAGATGGCTTTGAAGGAAGGCCAGAGCTTCAGCTGTGCTAAATAATTAGTTCCCATTACGTTATTAAATAAGCAATCATATTCATCTTTTATCATTTCCCCCTAACAATAATAATAATATTAATAAAATGATGATGTTAATGATTGTGAAGAACACTCCCCCCGCATTGGAATGAAGAATATATTAAATGTGGCATTACATATAGTTACATTATTACATTACATTATATTACATATAATTACGTTTGATATGATTTGAAATCGCGTAATTATAGAGCTCCAGCACCATCTGTGTTAAATAGATATTTGCGGTTGCCTGTACATCGAGCCTGAAATCAACTTTTTTCAAATGCGTTTTCTTTCATAGATATATTAACATTATCATTATTATTATTATTATTATTATTATCAATAATAATCAATCAGGAGACGATTCCGTCGTTAACACGGCAACGTCACGTCACGCTTACCCATAATCACTGCGCTTTCATTCATTTCACCTGCCACCGGACTACAGTAGGTATTTCAACCCACGGGGTGTTCATTAGCTCAAAACACGAAATAGTGTTACTGTTATGTCATTGTAGCCCAGTGTCTATAGCGTTTCATCCCTGGAGATTAGGCTGAGTGTGTTAGTGTGTTGCGTTAACTTTTACACGGCTGCTATTTGCCAAATGCGGCTTGCTAACGCTAACTGTAACGTTGAGCTAGCAGACTCAGGTTGAAGTTACCTAGCCAGCTAAATGTCAACTAGCTATCTCCGGCACATTTGGATTGTGGCACTTTCACTTACCAAAATCAGTTTGAACTCATGTATTTGCCCATGTGTTGCGAAGACAGTCATTAACAGAGAGTTGTCGCAGTGGTTAAAGTGCATGGTAAATGTCAGAAGTGTAATTACTGAGAGTTACGTCCAAAGTGGCGCTGGAATTTTTCCAGAGGATTTCACTGGCCTGTGCAGATGACCCAATGTCCCCCTCACGTCCTCACGGCGAACCGGCCGGTCACTCCTAAAGCCGTAAATGCAGAATCAAATAGAAAGCACCCACCACCAACCTACAGATAAAGTATCCCGCAACACTACGGTCAGTGGTGGAATCTAACCAAGTACAAAGTTGAGTGTTTCCATTGTATACAGCTTTATACGTCTACTCCACTACATCTCAGAGGCAAATATTGTACTTTTTACTCCACTACATTTGTCTGAGAGTTTTAGTTACTAGTTGCCATTCAGATTACAATGTTTCTTGCCCTTCCTGTCCACTGAAACCATGTACCTTCAAATGATTTGAGTGTTTGTGATAAACTCAAGGATCAAGTGTTAGCCTTTATGGGTTGAGAACATTCTCTTACCTCTTAAGCTAAATAAACTATTTGAAAAACCCTCTTGGATCAGCTGGAAAATGCATTGTCACAAAGCTGAAAACAGGCTGATTTTCAGGGCTCCTGAAAAGTTTATGTTGACGTTATGAGCATATGATGATCTTATAGACCATGATGCATTGCTGTAGATTAAACTACCCAACAGTATGTGAAGTAGTTAAAAATAGCTGCACCTCAAACATCTACTCTAGTAAAATGCAACATACACATTAAATGCAGCAGTAATATTCATCCAGAAACATCATATATAATAGTAAAACACTGACAGCGACCATTTTACTGCACAGCGAGTACTTTTACTTTTCATACTTTGAGTAAATTTTGCTGATAATTCTTACTTACTACTTACTTTTACTTTGGTGATGTTTTGAATGCAGGACTTTTACTTGTAGTGGAGTATTTTCTCAGTGTGGAATTCGTACTAAGATCTGAATACTTTGTCCACCACTGACTCGGTGCCATACTTCTGTAAGGCTTTGTCTTTCTGGAAGACACTGAACTGGTCGTGAGATAAGATGGTAATTGTTACTTTAGTTATCTGTGTTTAGTTATCTTTGTAGTTTACAGAATTACCTCATTCACCAAAAGTGTGAAAAGTGTATTACTTTGAAATGAACTAACAATGAATTGGTATAGATTGCCTCACACCCACAGAGTAAATGTTATCATTAAACAAACAGGATGACCTATTTTTAGGAAGTTGAAAGTCATAAACTGAGATTCCCACATTTAGCTATCCAAAAATTATGTACAAATGAATGTTTTAGTGTGGTACCAGGACAGGGTGTAGATGATTTCTTTTCTAGCTTTGATGTTACTTTAGGGCAAGCTTGAGGATAAATTCAGCTGTAAACTACATTTTGGTGTATTTATCTAATTGATCTCTCTACCTCTCAACAATTTTTTTTCCAGCTTGAGAAGTTGTATGCCCTTGGCTTGAAGCACCTGCTGCTGATTGCATATCCTCCTTAGAGGCTGCCATGCAAAACCAAAGTAATGATGCCATTGCATTCCAACCTTAGCACATCCGTTAAGACGTGCCTTGAAAATGTGGTCACAATCTACAAACTGATGGTTCAAGGTGAGAATGTATTTATTTGATAGTCATGAAATGCACACACATACATACAGTATATTGACTATGCGTTGTACAATTTTTGGTATTGATTTGCCCTGTACATTTCCAAACAGCACGAGCAGAAATGCTGGTCTGGCTGTAGCATAGCTACAATGTAGAGTCCTTTTAAAGAGCTGGTATTGTGTAAAATAGCTTTTGGATTGATTAGGATGAGGGTGGGGCCCTCTCGTGCTGTAAAATGACTCATTTCTACCTCCATGGTCTTGTTAAGTTATTTGAAATTTTGAAACGGACAGCTCAAGAGTGAGTGGCGTCGAGGCTAAATTTGAACTTGTTGCTACGTCACACACAACAGTCAAATCAAATATACAGGAAGCCTTAGCTTGAGTCCACCGCTGCCCAGCGCTATGCTGACCTCATACGCACCTTCTGTAGTCAGAGTTTGCATTTCAAAAGAAGGACGAGCAAAACAGGACACTGGAAGTATGTTGAAGCTAAGGCTAGGGAACTCTGGTTGTGTTTGAAATAATTACCTTTTCTTTGTGAGGAAACATAGACACAATCTTATAGTTCTGGAAATTCCTGTTGAAGATTCAACTGTGCAACTGCAGGTTCTTCCCCTTCATTCAGGGTCCGACTCCGGTTCATAGACCGCTATATACTGTCCTACGTCTCCAGCTGTAGCCATTTAGTTAAAGATGCGGCGTAAGGGAAATAATGAATGCAGATTTTATGTATATTTTATGTAAATATCTTCCGGACCTGTGAGGAGGGTTTGGATTTAGAGGAATCTAAACAACTTTTGGTGAATAAAATGTTAGAGATGTGTTTAAAATAGACTCAGTATTTATAAAATTAGTCCAAAAAGGGCCATAATACCAGATCTTTAAGGGCAATCTAGCAGTTAAGTACAAACATTCTTAGGCCAGGTGCACACTATGAGATAATCAGACTCACTTGGTCCCAATTTGCCCATCCGGGAGTAGCAATGTAATTTTAGTTTTTACAGTCCATGAAGACTGTAAACCTAACAGTGTATTTGCCACGTCCAGAAACTCCTTCTTTCTGTTCTGCTTTAGGTTTGTCTGAACCCCGAGGGGTCATAGAATCCCACTGTTTTCAAAAATACATAAAAAATGGCTAGTTGAGACATACTCATTGACATTGACAAATATGTTACATTATTTAAATGAGGCAACCACTGTATCTCTGTCTTAACATGATGTTACAGTGCAGGTAACTATCACACTTAATTTGACTATTTTCTTTTTTCCCCACTTCAATCCCTCTGGTGGCAGCGAGGAGCCAAATTGAAACTTAAGGCAGAGTGGGAGTTTTCCTTTAGATTCACAGCCATCTTTTAATATTCTGTTCTGGTGCAATGGAACTGTTTTAGAGTTTTGTAATAGGCAAAGACTGCAGCCTTTTAATATCATGTCAATAAAAATGAGGGCACTCAGATTATGTAAAAGGATGCATTATGATTGTCATAGCAGCTGTATGTCGGGAAGCATCTGTTAATGTATTTTTGAAAACAATGGGAGTCTATGACATCCAAGAGCTTGGAAATACATGCAGTGGAACATTATACAATGCATGTATAATGTATGCATTATACATGCATTGTAAGTAAGTCTTAGAAGGCTTTGCAATGTAAAATAATGTATTTAATTTTATAAATTTGAATTATTTTAATGAATTAAAATGTAATATGCAGAAATGGAGCACAATTTCCCAGAGTGGAAAGCTTACTATTGATTGTCCAACTATGGCCATTGACTAAAGACTTTTGCAACTGCAAATCAAATTCCATGAGCAAAAAAGGTGCCCAACTCCATGCAAGTCAGTGTCACCACAACCCAACTTCTCTCTCAAAATGCAAAGTTAATACATTTTTTTTGACAAGTGGTTACGATTAGCTCATTTGACTTATTCTGATGTGTCTCCATATTTCAACATGACTGCATCATTAACAGGATATAGCCGATCGACAGGTCGTCGATCACAGGCCAAAAGCAGGCAGACCAGCGGCTCTGTGGTTAACTCTCAGCTTTGCTCTGGCTCCCTGGCCCACGTGCCCTAGAGAAACCTGTGGGTGATGTCACACTCACCGCTTCCCTCTTTTTTGGCTGGACAGCAACAGTGGGGCCAGCCCTTTAAACGCGAATGACTGACTGACTGACTGACTGAGAGCTGAAGTTACACCCTTGGTCGGCCAGCGGAATGTTGGTATTTCCCTACTGGCCATCACTCTTTCAAAATGAATTTGCGGCAACAGTCTCCATTGCGGCATCAGGGAGCGTTTCCAGGCAGTGTTGCCAACTTAGAGCCTTTGTCCCTAGATTTACCGACTTTTCACAAACCCTTTAGCTAGTTTTCTTCACAAAAGCGCCTGGTGACAAATTTAGCATATTTTTAAACAAACGTTAGCTACTGAAGAGAGTCATCAGTATTGCCCCGCAAGCACTAGGTTCCCCTCCACAGGCTCACCTCAATGTGTCTCATTCCACTGACCACACGGCAGCTGACACAGACGTGATTGAGCCTCTAATATTCTGTTTGAGTGATCATTCTACAGGTAAATATAGCCCAAATGAAAGCACAGCTGTTGTCTTTAACTTATGTGTCTAGTGATTCTGTCAGACGACGTCAGTTATTAAATCAGGATTTTAGCAGTGCAGAGCAGCAGCTTGGAAATGGCTTGGCAGTGACTGCTGGTCAATTTGTAGTTTTAATGGGCCACGTTTCATTCACTGTTTATACCTGTTCCGTTGTCTGACAACAGAAACAGAAAAACATGTAAATGAGAACAGCTTTATTGGGAACTCAGCTGGATTCAATTACTGTATATGTGAGCACAGAGAGTAGGAGAGAAGCAAACAGATAAAAGGGTGTACAGCCACCTAGTCTTGTACACCGTCTAGGTTGCTTTTTTTTGCACTTTGGCCTAATTGCATATTATATATTGAATTTGTGCGTGTTCCATATGCATGTATAGGTTGGACAAGACTCAGCCTAGACCAACTTGAGGACCCCAGCACACCAGCACCACCCCAAGACACATCCATTCAACTGCCTCAAAAAGATGAGGGCTTTATCTTACATTTGGTGCCGTGTGACCCATCACCCATAACCAACCACTACAGCAGGAAACAGTCAACCTACCGCCACCAAACCACGCTCCATCCCTCCAAGAACCAGCACAACAGGTCCCAGTAGGGGTGGGAATCTCTTGCCACCTCACGATTCGATTCAGTTTGATTCGATTCAGTTCCCATTTCAGAGGGCTACGATGCGATTATAAAATACATACAGTTTTAATTCCATGTGAAAGCACAAAATTCAGATAACATAGAGATGCACAAGGTCTTTGTCTACCTGCCACAGGGGCGGACAGTACACCTTTATGACTGCCCTGCACCATATGGTATGTCAAATAGCTTTTGGTTATGTACAATTACATCTATTTTTTTATCGGCCTGCGTCTTTCTTTGCCTGTTTTGCGTACTGTTGGAATGGACTTGTCTGTGTATTGTCTGGAGTGGAGTTTGTTAAAGAAAAATGTTAATACAAAAAGTTCAGTGCTGTTTAAAACTGTCAGGATTCAGATATGCTATAACTGTGAATGCACAGCCATATGAAACCACAAAGTGAAAAACACTGTTTAAATTCAATTATGCAAAGGCCAACAAGTAGAAAAGTTATGAGGATTACATTATTTACACAACATTTTTCCAATAATTAAGCATATAGCTGGTCTTCATTTCAAAAATTTTCCAGGCCACCATACATGGGCTGTTGTCTTTGTGTTTGGGTCAGGCCATGCACAATTACCCATCTCATCTGCAGATGGCACCTGAATCCCCAAAGGGGATCTATAAAGGGCTTATCTATCAAATGCCATTATTACCCTTTGGATGGATAAATGAGTGTTTTTAATTAGAGGTTTTATTGCAATTTTCCACAACATTTTGGCATTTTAAACTGCTACACTGGGCCCATTTTTATTCCACCTACACTCTACATTTTTTTTTTAACAGGATTGTCCATTTTTTTCTTATTTTTCCACGAGCAACAATTACTGTGAAGAACATTACATACCATGATGTCAGTGTTCTTGAGAGTGAGAACAGAAACACTCGGTGTAGTTGAGGCCTTGCAGTAACCAAACTGTGATGTTTTAAATCGTGATTAACAGTTGGTTAATTGCCGCATCCCTACTCTGGAACATCTAATACTTAATACAGCAGCCTCACTGCACCACTTTTCAAACTATTCCAAAACAGGGTATACATATTACGATAATGACAATAAACTCAATGTGCATAACTACTCACTAATTCTTCTTAACCCTCTCTCCCTTCATTTATTTATTTATTTGTTTCTCAGTGAAGGACCTGGCCTCCATCCTGGCAGCCAGCCTGAAAACATGCAACGTACATTTCAAACGCATATTTTTTTCTATTTTTCAGTTAATAATTAAAACATGCTTAACAATGAAATTTTTTGGTTTTTACTTTTATTGCTCCGTAACATTGTCAAGTTGTGTCAAAAACAATTGAGGTCCATTAAAAATGAATACCTAAGAAATTTACTGCAACTAATGTCATTTTAACAACATTATCATTCTGTTTTATGGTTTTCCTTTAACATGTTGCAGCTGCTCTAATCTGTGTGGACTTAATAAAGTGCAACAGTATAACAACTCAAAGGGATTTATGATTTCTTTAACTGGAAGCAGCGTTGTACGCATTGTTTTGTTGCCACTTGCAATTAATTTCACAGTTGAATTGCATCTCGATGTAAACTATACAGTAGCATCCAACGGAAAAGTTACGATTTATGATATTTTGAACTATGGGAAACTGCTGATACCTTCACAGCTACCAAACATGTTCAGTCTACTGATGAACTGTTATTAAGAACTGAAAGTTGTTGATTCTCCAAAAACTAGAGTCGAGGAACATAACAAGCTTCCCCCTTGGAGCCACCGCATTTACCAGGTTCGTTGAAATGACTGATGTATAAGCTGTTTTGTGTTATGGTAAAACTTTAAAAATCTACACTGTCGTAAATATGGTTTCTTTTACAGCGCCAGAAAGCATCACGACCTCCTTGACACTGAGTATCAGAGCACAAATAATCATGTTTACAACTTTTAACGAAGGGCAACTGTTTGCAACCCCAGGACAGCAGGGGCTCCGGATCGTTGAGTCGTTCTGTTCACGACTTTATGGTCACATGGGTCAGGGAGTTAGATTGAAAACTTAACCGGGACATGTGTCCAATTCAGAACAGATGGATAAAACAAGACTAAATGACACTTGAATGAGATCTGTGAGGAAATTCTATGTTCATCAAAAAGCACTGAAATGTAGCCCTTATAACTATTAGGCCTAACCGTTTTCCGCTCAAAACGGCCGTTTTATTTTCCCATCAGTGATTTGTTCATTTTTAACAGCTGGGATGGTCCAGTGGGGAGCATGATCATAGAAATATTAAAGAAATATTAAGGGAATACCACAGACAGCAATGTGTCTCCATGATCCTCTCGCTCTCCATGACTACACATTGCTACTTGTCAGTTAGATTGTGGCGATGACACTTCTCTGTAGAGTAAATAGGTTACGATATTGAGGTGTATGGTCATATATGTAGAATTTAAACCATGTGTGAAAATAGAGGTATAGCTCAGAGGCCATAGGTCAAAGGTCCTCAGAAGGGCTTTGTAACTAAAACCATATGTGAGTGACAGTTTTTAGGAAAACAACTGTCCTATTTAAGAGTCGGTGACCAAGGCTGATTTTCAGAGTGGTTCATCGGCTTCACACCCTCTCACAAGCAGATCTGCAGATAATTGACTTGACGCTGTCCTTCTTTGTAATAAACCTTTAAAGGCAATCAAGACGGTGTCAGCAGAGTCCCCTTCATCCTCTTCACATCATCAAGACCATCTAATAAACTACAATATATTATAGAATTGGGTATTTATGGCATACAGATTAGAGGATATTATAGATCCAAAACGAAACTGACAGAAGGGCGGGACTGACAGAAAAAGGCGCAATTACCAATCCGTCTGCTACTTCAGCACCACGGACAGCGCCATGGATTTCTCAAGACAGCACTACCAAAATCCTGAGAGAAAAGCCATGTTTAAAGACAGCCTTTAAAAGAAGATTTGCATTCACCAATTTTACATTTGATTAAGTAGTCTACATTTAGACACATGCCTGAGATGATGATCTGAGGCGTCTGATATAGTGATCCGACTGCTCCGTTCAATTTCCGACCCTTTTTTCAAATCGAAGCGGATGTGAACTAAATCCATGCCATGTTAAGGTTTTTCTTTTAATAATAATAATAATAATGCATTCATTTGTACTGCACTTTTCATTCACGGTGAATCTCAAAGTGCTACATACATAACAACATAGGCCTACAACATAGGTAAAGAAAAAAGGAAGATTTGAGATTTTTTTTTAAAAGCCCTCCTGAAAAAAAAAGATTTTTAAGCCTGTTTTAAAAGGGTCTAGGGTCTGTGCTGCCCCCTCAGATGGTTAGGAAGGCTGTTCCCCCACGGTGTAGAGTTTAGTGGGGGCCCGTAGGAGCAAGATGTTGAAAGATCCGAGTGTGCGGGTGGAGGTTTATATCCCTAACATTTCCCAACACGAAAACACCAGTGGCAAGTCTCCCTGATAACTCAACAGTAGGACAGTTTAATGTCATGGTCATCAGTTTGAATCATTTCTTAGATTCTGCGAAATCAAGTCTGGAGACAACGTTGGCGCGCCTTACTGGATGAAATGTCTCCATTTAATTGAGGAAGACACAGTGTTTCATAATTAATGATTTTAATATTCAATATAGGCTATAAAACGGTGTTTGTTAACTGAGATAGCGGCGTGTGGATTCGTGGAAACCCACTGACAGCAGGCAAGCGGAAATAAGAGTCAAACACGGAAAGTCCACCCACAACGCAACGCCCTTCCTTAACCCTAACCTAACCTGTCCTCGCACATAAACGGGACGGAGACGGGTTAAATGGGGTATGTACAACCGCGAATCACGAAGATACAAAGGTTCTCCAGGGTTCTGTAAATAGTAGCCAACGTATTGCCGTCAGAAACCTGCAACAATCATTCCTTCATACTACTGGGAGGGACGAGGCCCCCTGTTCCCAGTCGGCCGGCCCGTCTTGCCTGCACAGTCGGGGAGGTGGAGCTAGACGCGTGTGATAGGACCCGAAAGATGTTCAACTATCAGGGCGAAGCCCGAGGAAACTCTATTAGCACACAATTTTCGGTTACACAGAGAGGCAAAAATCCAACAAGGCTATATATAATGACTGTGTATCCTCATGTTGCAAAATTAGGCTCACAGATGAATGTAGTATGTTGCTTAGGAAACAAGATGTAAGAAGTACATTTGTAGCTTGCACATATGACATATGGACCTATTAATTATGAACTATGCAAACACATTCAATTTACACATTAATTAGGAATTTGTTTTTCATCAGGTGACCCGAGGGCTCTGTATAACCGAATCCTACCTGTGGAAAGTGACGGATATCAGTGTTGACTGTCAGGCACTGACATGCGACACAGCAAAACCATTTCAAAGCCCTACGCTAATTGTGAATATTTAAATAGTACTTAATGAAACACTATTTTTATTTGCCACTTCAATGTACGTGTGTAAATTACGTAGCTTACGGGATTGCTTACTTATGTGTAATTAAACTGCATTATTTACATGTTAAAGAACTTCTATTTACAATAAAGCAGTCACATAAATAGCTAATTAACAAGTGACAAAACAGTGACAAGAAAACAAAACTTCTATAGCCCTTGTGTTTGAGTAATAAAGGCCTATTTAATATAAAGGCAAGTTTATTTCATACAGATCAGCAAGTCAAAGTGCTATACATAAGTCAAAGATAAAGACATTTATTGACATTACTGTGAACCGATGGAAGAGCAGAGTCACAACATTGTTGTTAACTGCAAGTTAAGATTGAAGGTTACTTTATTTGTCCACTAAGGAAATTTGTCTCGGACATAAAGGCTACCACATTAAAATGTGTACATACTGTACAATATAGTGCAGTAACAGACATAAAGTGCACAGCACAGACAAGTGCACACATAAGTGCGTTCAAATACATGCAACACAGCCCCTCATTTCTCACCCACCTTAGGTCCTGAGTTTAGGAGATTCACTGATAGAGAGATAAGAGTTTTTATACCTATTCGAGTATCTTTTCCTGTATTTAAGTGGAACCATGTAGCGTCCTACCTGATGGGAGCATTTCCAATTCGGAATACAGGACACGGAAGGGGTCAGCTCTAAATTTCCTAGCCTGTTCAACTATAGTCTTCTCAAAGAGCATTTGGAGGGAGAGATGCTCCCTAACCCCCACCACTTTCATTGCTGTGTGGAACACTCTGTTTATTTGTGATTTTAACTTCATGACAAGTCACCTAACCAAGCTGAAATTCCTTAACGTAATATACTGTCTATCACAGTGTGATAAAATAACATCATTACCCCGTGTCCAACCCCAAACGCCCCGAGTCTGCGCAAGAACCGATCCCCCAGATGTCCTGAATCAAAAATATTTTTTTTTTGTTTTCTTAGTGTTGACACTGGAAAATGGAGATAATGGTCAGCACACTACTGTACAAACTGCAGCTTCCAAACTATAGCCAGAAATGTCTATGCAGGAGCACAGTTGTCCTGGTCGCCTACAGAGCAGCGGCACCACAAGTGAAGCTTTCACTATCTAACCTACGATTGGAATTGAAAGCACTTTGGAAGTGAATCTGCAGTTTCCAGGAGGCAGGTTCAGTTAAGACTTCACCTGTGATATGACTATTTACTGTCGAACAAGGTAAATGAAAACATTTTGATGTTTTCTTTACATAACAGCAGAATGTTACTTAGCGATGATTTACTACAATAATAGTGATGAAATTAGTGTAGTCACATTTGAAGGGCACAATTTTAAGAGGGATGGTTTTCTTTTAATAAAGACTAACTAAGTAAAGTAACCAATTATTATTAAGGGCAAGTTACAAAGTAGAGTAACTAGTTAGTTTCAGAAGGGATTTCCCCAAACACTGGTTTCCATTAGGGCTGCCCTTCAGCCATGTCTAAAGCAGAAATGAACTCTCCAGTTCCTCTGTGTTGTTTGGCAGTGGCCTTTACACGTCTTCTTCCTCTGACTCGTGGCTTGTGAAGCCATTCTATCCCACTCCTCAATGTCCTCCTGCATGTGAAGTAAATCAGATTCCATAGCAGCTATACCACTGTACACATTTACAGCCTTTTGGTGTTGACTTTTCAGTGAGTGCCGCCTCCAACTGAGCACATTGTCGAGCCACTGTGTATCATCCTCCGTCAGGTCACCAAAATCTGTAGAGGAGTTGTGGGGAAAAACAGAAAGAAAAAGATGACACATTACACAGCAGCAAGGCTCAATGTAAACAAGCAAAGACAACTGCAAATGTATATGCTTTCTACAATGCTGCATATGCACTTAATATAGTGGTTAATGATTAGTCCGTAGACAGAAATGAATCGATTCTAATCTTGATAACGAATCATTTCAGTCATTTATTAAATGCGAATACCAAACATCTGCTGGTTGTAGCGTCATACATACTGAAAACATATGAAGAAATATATACCGAATAAATGAGTGCAGAACCTTGACAAATGCAGATGCTTCCACACAGGTGCACTGCATGGTAGAATGAAGCAATTAACATATAATCCAATCACGCACTGTGTCATGTCTAAAACTGCTGAGCAGGCCCAGTTGATTCTGACTTTGTATCGAGATGGCAAGAGGAAAAGATGTAGGTGACCTTGAAAGAGGGTTTAATGTTGGGGCACAGAGATGTGGGAATCAGTGATACGGTCAGATGAGTCATCCTTCACCATATTCTCGACCAATGGGTGAGTGCATGTGTGGCGTTCACCAAGGGAGCGGTACAGCCCTGAATGCTTGACCCCTGCAGTGAAGGGATCCGCTGGCTCTGTTATGCTGTGGGGGGGCATTTTGCTGGCCACTCCTGATGGGAGGGTGCTCTTGGGGGATGACAATGCCCCCATCCAAAGGGCAGGAGGGGTCACTGAATGGTTTGATGAGTATGAAACTGATGTAAGTCATTTGCTATGGCCTTCACAGTCACCAGATCTCAACCCGGTTAAAGACAACTGGTAGATTTTGGACCGACGTGTTAAACAGCACTCTCCACCACCATCATCTAAACACCCCATGAGGGAACATCTGTTGGGAAAATGGTGTTCGTCCCTCCAGTGGAGTCCAGAGACTTGGAGAATCAATGATGAGGAGCAGTGAAGCTTCTGGAGGCTGGTGGTGGCCCAACACTTTACTAAGACACTTTATGTTGGAATGAATAAATCATTAAAACTACATTATTGTCTGAACAGACTCTTTAGAAAGAACAACTTCACTTTGGCCTGAAACAGTAAGCGATGGGGTCTACTCATGTTGGACATGCAATGAGTTGCAGAGTGGATGAATATATTCAAATTTTAAGATCGCATACATACTGCTGGTTTTGATGCTCACCATTCATTTCGATATATTGTCCCATTCCATTGCTCCATATGACGATGTAAAACCGTTCAAAATTTGTAAAGCCAATGTACAGTGGTACCATAGGCACAGACTATGACACAGACTAAACAGAACAAAGAGCCAACTAACAATTATCATACCATCTTCATGTCTCTTCCAGGGTAGGATGTAGCTCTGTCACGCTGCAAGCCGACTCTTCATCAATCTGATCTTCTTCCACTATGGGGTTGTATTGCAAGACCTTTTTACGAAGCTGCTTCTTCAGCTATGTCATTTTCTTTCTCTAGCTTTGTCTTGCCAAGTTGCTATCTGCAAATTTAACTCCCAGGAGGTGGTGTGGAAAAGAGACAAAATATCTATATAGTTGTGAGGTTACAGTCCTTTAAAAGTGCAGGCATTTGTCATAAATATGCAGTGCCAGATGAGAAGACAACGATAATTTGCCCTTACCTTGACAGGTCATCCACTAACTGGAAGGATGACTTTGGCATAGAGTGTAAAGCACTTTAAGTGGTCAGTAAGTCTAAAAAACTTTGACAACACTTGATGAAGGTTGTCCCTCTTTTGTCCGTTCAAACCCATGGCCTGTTGAGTGAGCATGTTCACTATTCCTAATTAAAACAAAAATGCATCCACAAGACAAAAGTAGGTGTTCACATAAAAAAGGCAATAGTGAGAGAGAAATCTGATAGACATAACTAAACCTTTAACCCAACCTTTAAAGGTTTGTTGAACTGGAAATTACAGTAAAGTAATACTGCGATAACTTTCGTAAGGAGGGACAGAAAAAAAAGCTTTCCAAATTCTCTGTAAAAACACTATTCAGGGCTGCCTTATCACAGTTTTTAGTGTAAGTTTAACACCAACCTGCCTTTGTCATGTATTTAACACCAACCTGCCTTTGTCATGTATTTTGTGACGAGAGATGCCCTGGAGAGAAGGCTGTTCACCTGTAAAGAAAATATTACAACTACTGTTCAGTCTCCATTACATAACAATACTACATACACATCATAGATCACAAACTGGATGGTTTAAGAGAAAACACGTGTACTGAATTAACCCAGGAATCTGGGACCCCTTCCTACAATGTGCATGCATATTGTGTTGTATACAATATCAGCTGCCTATCTTTCATTTAAAGGATGTGCTTTATCCCTCACACCAAACCTGTCACTCTGATGACAAATAAATACTTTTAGTTTTTAGCGTTTGGTTTCTATTTAGACCCCTTGTATCCATACAGTTACAATAATGGCGTCAATAGCATAATGGACCTGCTCCACTTCCTCTTCCACTGTGCCATCCCATCTCACCTGCAACACAGCATGAGAAGTGTTACGTAGCATTGCTTAGAAGGTTTGATATAACATAATCCAACCAGGCATGACAACACTGCACAACACTTAAAAAATTCTTTGCCTCAAAGATTGTATGTTTTATCTATATATTTGAAAAAGAACATTATAAATGGTCTCTCAGATTTCTGTCAGTGGGAGACGCTCTGGTAACCCTTCTGCTACGTTGTTTAGGTAGGGCCAGTACCTAAAAAGCAGGAGCAGCATATTTGAACGTTAAAAAGATCCATTTCAATTGACATGACAACAATGTCAATCTAAAATGACCACAGCACTTTAAAGCTGAGGCACAGGCCATTTTAAACATGGTGATGGATTTGCAATATGACAGCAAGGATTACGTGCAAGTAACGTCCATACAGAAGAAGGTGGCATTTGGCTTCTTTGACATCTCTCTTAGAGGAGCCGTTAGATAGGCAAATATTTCTCCACGGTAACGGTTCAGTCCTTGTAAGAGAAGCCTGTGTCTTAGAAATCAGAAGATAATCTAGTGGTTAATAAACACATCTCTGTCATCTGGGTGCCTATAACAAAATATAATACTTGGTTGCTACAGAGGATGAATACGTACCACTCCCCAATCAAAAGTGTGCAATGCTTCCAATGGTTACTAAGACTGAGACTTGGACTGCTTCCAATCGAAACTCAATAATGAGACCAGCCTCAAGAATCACACACATCTACACACTAGTTGTCTAGTTGTCTTTTCCGTGGTCTTCCAGGCCTTTTGTTGTTGCTGAGCTCGCCAGTACATTACTTCTTTTAAGTACTACTTAAAAGTACTTAAAAGAAAGCTTTATAAATAGTCTGACTCCTCAAACCTTGTTCCAACAATCAACAGCCATGGGCTCCTCGAAACAGCTGCCTAGCTCTCTGAAAATTAAAATAATTGATGCCCACAAAGCAGGAGAAGGCTGTAAGAAGATAGCAAAGTGTTTTTAAGTAGCTAATTCTTCAGGTCATAATGTAATTGAGAAAATGGCAGTTAACAGGAACATTGGAGGCCAAGTTAAGGCCTGGAGGACCAAGAAAACTTTCCGAGAGAACTGCTAGTAGGATTGCTAAAAACACAAATCAAAACCCCTGTTTGACTGCAAAAGACCTTCGGGAAGATTTAGCAGACTCTGGAATGTTGGTGCACTGTTCTACTGTGCAGTGACACCTGCACAAATATGACCTTTATGGAAGAGTCATCAGAACAAAACCTTTCCTGCGTCCTCACCACAAAATTCAGCATCAGAAGTTTGCAAAGGAAATACTCAACAAGCTTGATGCATTTTGGAAACAAGTTCTATGGACTGATGAAGTTAAAAATAATGAGAAAAGGCAAGGTTGGGGAAAAAGGGTGCAGAATTTCATAAAAAGAACACATCTCCAACTGTTAAGTACAGGGGTAGATCAATCATACTTTGGGCTTGTGTTGCAGCCAGTGGCGTGGGGAACATTTCACTGGTAGAGGGAAGAATGGATTCAAATAAATAGCAGCAAATTCTGGGAGCAAACATCACGATGTCAGTAAAAAAGATGGAGAGGAAAGTGGATGGCTTCTACAACAGGATAATCATCCTAAACACACCTCAAAATTCACAATTGACTACCTCAAGAGGCACAAGCTGAAGGTTTTGCCATGGCCCTCACGGTCACCTGACCTAAACATCCTCGAAAATCTGTGGATATACCTCAGAAGAGCAGTGCATGCAAGACCAAGACCAAGACCAAGTCCAAGAATCTCACACTAGAACTAGAAGCCTTATGCAAGGATGAATGGATGAAAATCCCCCAAACAAGAACTGAAAGACTCTTAGCTGCTACAAAAAGTGTTTACAAGCTGTGATACTTGCCAGAGGGGGTGCTACTAAGTACTGACCATGCAAAGTGCCCAAACCTTTGCTGCAGGCCCTTTTCCTTGCTTGTTATTTTTGAAACTTTAAAAGATGGAAATAAAAAAGTAATCCTGCTTAAAATATTAAAGAAATGTGTCATATTTTGCATTTTGGACATCAGGTTATCTTTTACTCGCTTAGCTTTTCACGGTAACAGAAGTTTTGACCAGGTGACCCAAACGTTTTCATGCTACTCTATAACAACAAATATGATGCATTGTTGAATGAATTAATGTATTTTTATTTTCATGTAATACCATTAAAAATGTCCATCCCATATGGGATTGCATGACACGCAATAACATAGGTGAAACCACAAAGCAATATACTACTGCAACATTTAATTCTGTGTACAAATAAATGCATTAATAATAATCGAATAATATAACTGTGATAATACTATCACATACTAATACAACACTGAAAGAGGCCAATCAACATACTTTTGCTTTTAATATTTAAATACCTTTTACCTCAATATAGAAATACTTACCTACAAGTTAATGCCCTGCATTTTACTTCAATAAAAGCACAGAAGTGTTATCCAAATATATACTCCAAGCTTGAAAAGTTAAATGGGTCATTTTATAGCAGAATGTTCCCCGTTGGTGTTGACTGTTGTTACCTCCGTCAAAGAGGTTCTGTTTTCACCCGTGTCTGTTTGTTTGGTGGTTGGTTTTGTTTGTCAGCAGGATTACAGAAAAATTGCTGAACCGATTTGTGCCGAACTTGGGCCAGGGAAGAGCTCATTACATTTTGGTGTGGATCTGGTTAAAGGGGTGGATTCAGGAATTTTTCACTTTCCTTAATATTGTGAAATAGGGCGTTTTTCACCTTGGCGGAATTATGAGCTCTACTGAGTGCAGTCTAGTTACTGATGCATTAGTTTGCTTCGCATCATTTATAATCACTGCATTTTGTTGTGGCTGGTTGAGGTGGAGCTAATTATCATTAAGTGAATTTTTATAAATTATTTTATACATTGTTGAATAGTAGTTCATCTATAACAATGCATCATATTTTGCATATCAAGTGTTTTGTTAATCTTACTTGTATTAATAATAATAATAATAATTGAGTAGGATTTTTTAAAACTGTAAGTTAGAAAGTTGCTTCATAGGTTTGAAACAAGAGAACAAATTAAAAATAACAAAATAAATATGGTTTAAATGTTTAAGACAAGGGATGAAAACATAATGCTAAAGTACGTCAAAACAGAAACTCATCCAAAGCCAGAATAAACGTTTTCAGATGATCAGGGAGATTGTCTGCAAAGTAACTGAAAACTGTTGCTGCCAGATAAATAAAAAGCACAATATTTCCCTCTGAAGTGTACATTACTTGTTTAAAAGTACTAAGTTACATTCTATCAGTGGGTATTGCCAGCTGGGTATTTCTGCTTTGACTGGACCGACAATTTCTTCGACGCCGTTGCAACTGGACACACTCACACACACGACAAAACACTGCCCTCTTGCGGTTTCACCTGTGAAGTACCCTTTTAAGAACAATAGCACCGCAGTACGGAAGGAAATTACGTCTATTTAAACCGACCAAATACAACAGGTGGCAAAACAGAACTGCTGGAATAAAGAGACTGGTTGAATATTTTTAACGTTTTTACTCAAAACTGTATGTTTTATACAGCTATCGCCCGGGAAATCCGCTGTGTTATGACCAAGAAGATGCGTCTAAGATGAAGCGTTATTTGTGCGCAGCCATCAGGAAGAATACTACGCAATGCAGCGACCGAGTATAACTACCGGTAATGGTCTTCTGTTATGCAAAAACGTAAATATTTATGTCTTCGTGAGTGCACAGTTTTGCATTCTGGTGCAGTCTGTTTGGATGTCGCGAGTACGAACAAAATGGAGGGTAATAACCTGATAAGTTGTCTAGTGTATGTGGACCTGTGCTCCGCTTGCGCTGTGTTTTCACTGGTTTTCAATGTGATTTATCTGTTCTCAGGATATTTTTGCTGGACAGAGACAGAAGGAAAGAATCAAATTAACTCTCTCAGCTGAGAGAACCCGGATTTGTAACGCCATTACTTTCAAATGAAAAGCGTAGAGTATGTCCTAAACTATAAGGTAATTGATTAGCCTGTGTACACAAAAACGGGGTATTTTGTTATGGGAATCGCCTTACAGGCGCTAAAAAGTAAAATATTACAAGGAGGACCTGATATCTCAAAATGACCGACTCGCGGGATGCAGCGAGTGTTCCCGGCCCCTCCGGCCTCTGCAGTGGGGCCGGGCTAAGTTTCATCGCGGGCAGAGGACGCCACAGCACGGTCATGAGTCTGTCCTCCCCAACTCCACCGGGAAGGCTGACATCCCTCAGAACCAGGGACTTGACACTGGGGGGATCCTTCAAAAAACCAAAGGTAATGAATGACACGCCAAAGGGGTGGAATGTAATATGAATAATATTAAATCACTAGGAGACTGGACACCAAAAACTGAACAAGAACCGAATGTTAAAATTAACAAATACCTACACGTAGAGAATCTGATCAGTAGAGGTAATTATGTATGTAGGTATGAATGCATGAATGTTTTTATTCAAGTATCATATGCCTAAAGGTGCCCAGCCCACATGGGCCTACAGGACACCAACATTAAGTTACCTTCAGTGACAAGAGAAAACAAAAAGAAAAGAGATAGTATATGGTACTGTATATGTGTGACAAACACATTATATCAGACATAAACTGAATAAATTAAACATGTAACTCTCTTATGTTGATGATGAGCATCTAACAAAAACTGAGCTATGTCAAATGTCTTATATTTTCTGATGGGCCTGTGGAACAATCTCAAAACAATCTCAAACTACGTACTGGCTCATATGGTACTACGAGGTTACAAATGTAGCTGGGAGAGAGGCCATGAAGTGCCTTAAAAGTAATCAATCGGAAAAATCAATTCGAAAACATACTGGGAGCCAGTGTAAAGAGGCTCTTTGTTCTGATTAAAAACCTGAATTCTGTACAGTCTGAAGTTGAATAGATTTTTATTTATTTATTTTATTTTTTTTAGCTAAGACAAGTAAAAAGCCTGTTGCACTAATAAAGGCATGAAGAAATAAAAGCATGTAAAACTGCTGCTGTGTTTTAAAGAGTTAGAAAAGATTGTATTGTTGAAATATGTTTTAGATGAGAGAAACATGACACGACCAACTTTGTGGCATGCTGCTCAAAACTGAAATTACTATCAAATAAAAAACACTAAGATTTCTTGCTACAGGCTTGAACTGTTCCAGTAGAGAACCAGCAGATGGCAGAATTTGTCTTGTAATGTGCTGAGAGCCCATCAAAAATTATTGGCTGGGTCGCAACAGTGGGGCCAGCCCTATAAACATGAATGTCCTTGACTTACTACTCAGTCAGTAGTGAGTGAGTGATAAAATTACACCATTGAATGCAATGTGACTAAGTGCTGTAATTTCACCATTGGTTGTTGCTCTTTCAAAAATGAATTGGCGGCAACAGTCTCCATTGCGGCATCAGGGGGCGTTTCCAGGCAGTGTTGCCAACTTAGAGCCTTTGTCCCTAGATTTACCGACTTTTCACAAACCCTTTAGCTAGTTTTCTTCACAAAAGTGCCTAGTGACAAATTTAGCATATTTTTAAACAAACGTTAGCTACTGAAGAGAATCAGTATTGCCCCGCAAGCACTAGGTTCCCCTCCACAGGCTCACTTAAATGTGTCTCATTCCACTGACCACACGGCAGCTGACACAGACGTGATTGAGCCTCTAATATTCTGTTTGAGTGATCATTCTACAGGTAAATATAGCCCAAATGAAAGCACAGCCGTTGTCTTTATAACTTATGTGTCTAGTGATTCTGTCAGACGACGTCCGTTATAAAATCAAGATTTTAGCAGTACAGAGCAGCAGCTTGGAAATGGCTTGGCAGTGACTGCTGGTCAATTTGTAGTTTTAATGGGGCGCGTTTCATTCACTGTTTCATACTTGTTCCATTGTCTGACAACAGAAACAGAAAAAAATGTAAATGAGAACAGCTTTATTGGGAACTCAGCTGGATTAAATTACTGTATATGTGAGCAAAGAGAGTAGGAGAGAAGCAAACTGATAAAAGGCGGGTCCAGCCGCATACTAGGGTTTGACTGGTCTTGTCTAGTCTTGTAATTCCAATAAAAGATTGGTTTAGTAAATCTATTGTCAGACATGTTAATTAACCTATTTCACAATTGCAGCATGTTACCCTTTTGCCTAACTTCACATGGCTGCCATTTCACAAGTTCATTACATAAGTTTTCAATAGCAATTGCTTTTTCAATTTTAGCTCCACCAGTGGCCTTAACTTCTTTCTCTGTGAAGCTGGCATTTAAAAACTGATTGCAGGCATATGCCTCCTGCTGCGTATTAGCCTCCATGGTATGCTTAAAATGAAAAATATCATCCCAATCAGATGTACAATTATTCACTGAAAACAAAGTAGCAAATCATTTTTCCATTTCAAAACACAGTTAATCCGAGGACTCATTTTACAGCAACAATTCCATGGGAATTGGCTTAATTCTTTATTTGGACCGATTGTCAGATTATTGTTTACATACATGCAGTTTCTTATGAAAATTATATTGCTTTTGCTTAAATTCTTGTTTTAACTACAGAATTCCCAAATTGTACATATATACATATATGTATATATATTTATACAATGTGTGTGTGTGTGTTTTAGGGCCACTTAATGCACACTCAAAAACCATGCGCAGCAGCTCAAAATGTGTCTCGTTTTTATAAGGGTGCATACAGATTTAGAGTCCCTTCAACCCACAGGCTCAATAGTTGAGGGCAAATAAGACCCTGTAAAATCAGTTTTGTTTTTGCTTCATGGATTAAAATGGTAATGTGATACTTTTTACATGGTGAGACAACATATTTCCTTCCTTTCAGAGAGAGGTCAGGCTCAACTTCAGGGTCTCAGTAAGAAAATTCATTTGATTGATGACTGTTGTAATGCATGTACTAATGGAAGGGTCACAATTAGAAAGAAGATAGTTTTTTTTAAAAAAAAAAACCCAATCTGCTAATAAGAAAGAAATATCTGTATCATCGCCAACATGCAAACACGCTTTATAGTCATGTAATACTGAATGTGACAGAAAAGCATTTACAGCATATTAAATACACCATGTATTTGTAACAGATTTGTTTTGAATCCCAACAAAGAAATACTTGGTATTAGCAATGTTTTATATTTTTCTCTATTGTCTTTTTTTCGAAGAAGACCTTTGAGCCAAATGTCCACGCTGTGAGGAAAAGCAAAGATGAGTGAGTGACAATCAAAAAGTTAATTCCAATCTCCTGTACTGAATATTTTATGCTGTCAGTATGTTGTGTTTAATGGTTATAAACTTTTCGTGCCATTCTTCCCCAGGTTAAAGGAAAGGATAAATTTGACTCCAAAAATTGAGAAAAGAGAGAGAGTTGAGAGGAAAGGAGTGAGGGAAAACAGAGGGAAGAGGAGAGAGAGGCCTCAGACCATCCAGTCTCACTCTATCTTTGAACAGGGTCCCGCTGACACTCTATTCAAAACAGGTGCACACCTCTCTTTTTTTTTTACTGTTCTTTATTTTTCAAGGACTTTAGGAATAGCCACCAGAGGCTCAGTTACAGATGCATTATAGTTACACTTCTCCTTCCCTCACAATCAACCCCTGTTCAGGCTGGCGTGGTGCAACACACCTGCGTGACTCCACCACCTCTCCTGTGTGTAAACTGGTGAAGAAAGAAAGGAAACATTCAGAGGAGGATGAAGATGAGATACTCTGTAAACTACAGAGGGATGATGTGAGTACTTCCTGCAAGCTGCTATTCCTTAAAGGATAGCTTCACAAATTTCACAAATTAATTCTGTCTTAAAGTGCCCATATGAACACTGAAATAGATTGTGCTTGCTATGAAGAGGGAACTTAGTACTAAAAAGGTTATCTAGGAAGAGCTGAATCACAGGAAACTGGACTTCATCTTTCATCCAAGAGGCTTCTTCAGTTCTGTTTTTAATAGTGGGGAGTACCAGGTATTTAACCTCTGTGGGGTTGTGTGTGAATGGTTGTTAAATCTCCTGGGAATGGATGAAAGGACAGCATTGTAGGTGGGGGATAATTTAGAAAGTACTCCCAGGAGATTTAACGACCATTCACACTTGGACTGATTTGACTCCAAAAACTCGAAAGGCTGTCATTTACACTTGGCATCAGGTGACTCCAACGACTCTAACTATTGTTGTTACAATAGCCGGGAGCACTAATGTACCAAGTGACATCAATGGCCAGAATGAGTCGGATCAAGTGGGTAACATATTAGTTTCATATAAACTTTCAACTACATTTTGCACAGAATGAAGACCATGAATATTTTCTCCCATCATTTACACTGGAAGAGCTTTAGAAAATTATGTTTTCACAGCCAGTATCAACAGGAGGAATGATTACAGCAAGCAACAGCTTAATTTTTTATCTGATTACCAGACTATTGGTTTAAGACAAACTAGAAATTTTGAAACTATTCTTTAAATCTGAATTTTTTTTTTTTTTTTTTTTTGGCCACTTGGGGGTAGCACAACAAGACGAGCTGAAAACACAACTGAACATACTATCACCTCATGTGGTTGTGGCTATTGTGTTTGCAAACTGTTACCTATTTACACATGCAGCGTACACAGAGTAACTTCATCATTCAGTTGTAGTAGCTGAGTTCACATGATGAATGTTAGTATAATAGTCACTCTCCTTTTAGCTCTGGTTTGTTCTCCACCACCAACAGCATATCTGGCTCCAAGGCTAGGCTCATTCCACTTTTGACATTTTATTTCACATTTGGCACGGTAAATGACACAACTCACACCAAAATGTCTCATTCTACATCTAAAAGAAAGGTTGACCTGGAGCTTTCATGAAAAGTGGACGGTCAGTTATTTTTTAAGGAGTTAAATGTGGCAGTTTTCTGTCTCAGATGCAAGCAGAAAGCTGTTGTTATCCAGGAATTCAGTATAAGCTCATTCTTCTCCACTAGAAATGAAAATAAAGTTCTGTGGGCTTGATTGATAGCTGCAAAGCATTAGCTAGTTACAGCATCAGTAAGGTTTAATATATATTGTCAACCCATAATTATAATAATTAACCTCATAATTAATATTATATGTTGCACCTACAGTTCATAGATGATCCAGATCTGAAGAATGATGCCAAGCTGAAGCCCATCCAGCTGCCTCTGTATCAGTCCAGCAGCTTCGTCAAGAGCCAAACACAGGTGTCCACAACAGGTGAGAAAAACCACCTCTTAGTACTTTTATTGCTACTGTCTGAACACTAGTGTCACATTACATGGCTGTTAACAATGAGCTCATTCT
>NW_024401317.1:0-1000 GCF_016859285.1 Xiphias gladius
ATTTGAAAAAGGGGGCCCATAGGGTGTGCTCCAGTTAGTGAAGCATTATAGTGCTCAGCCTCCCTGGGAAAGCTGATGCCGGGGTGCTAGATGGAGGATCTGACTGATTGTCGGATTGATTTCTTCCTGGTTGCGGAACAGTGGTTCAACTCCTCACCATTGCAATTCACACCAAGGTTACTGGAGGGGTTATGGGAGTTTGCCCATCCAGTCTGCATGTATTTTGTGGACTTGGAGAAGGCTTCGGGGAATCTTGTGAGGGGTACTGTGGGAGTATGGGGTATTGCTATGAGCTGTCCAGTCCTACATGCCATCCAGAGTGTAACCATAGTGAGAGCTGTGTCCGTAATCTCAGTAGTCAAACATGTTTCCAGTAGGTGTTTGGTTCCTTCAAGGTTGTTACTGATTCTGTTTGTGATTTTCATGAAAAGGATTTCAAGGCACAGCAAGGGGGAGGAGAGTGTCCAGTTTGGGAACCCCAGAATTGCTTCTCTGCTTTTTGCAGATAATGTGGTTCTGTTGGCTTCATCAGACTGTGATCTTCAGTAGGCATTGGGGTGGTTTGCAGTTGAGTGTGAAGCGGGTGGGATGAAAGTCAGCATCTCCTAGTCTGTGGCCGTGGTTCTCTGCCAGGAAAAGCTGGATTGCTCCCTCTTGGTTGGGAGTGATTGACTCCCCCAAATGAAGTAGTTCAAGTATCTATGGGTCCTGTTTACGAGTGAGGATAAAATGAACCATGAGATTGACAGGTGGATTGGTGCAGTGTGAGCAGTAATATGGGCATTGTACCAGACCATTGTGGTGAAGAGGGAGCTTACCTGGAAGGCAAAGATTTCCATTTTCCAATTGATCTATGTTCCAACCCACACCTATAGTAATGAGTTTTATAGTGACCAAAAGAATGAGATGGTGAATAGTGTCAAGTGGCCAAAATGAGCATTGAGTGGGCGCAATACTGCGTTACTGCTGTTAACCAACCTGTAGTGCTTGAATAGATGCT
>NW_024401318.1:0-1000 GCF_016859285.1 Xiphias gladius
CCATGACTATAACCATGACTATAACCATGACTATAACCATGACTATAACCATGACTATAACCATGACTATAACCATGACTATAACCATGACTATAACCATGACTATAACCATGACTATAACCATGACTATAACCATGACTATAACCATGACTATAACCATGACTATAACCATGACTATAACCATGACTATAACCATGACTATAACCATGACTATAACCATGACTATAACCATGACTATAACCATGACTATAACCATGACTATAACCATGACTATAACCATGACTATAACCATGACTATAACCATGACTATAACCATGACTATAACCATGACTATAACCATGACTATAACCATGACTATAACCATGACTATAACCATGACTATAACCATGACTATAACCATGACTATAACCATGACTATAACCATGACTATAACCATGACTATAACCATGACTATAACCATGACTATAACCATGACTATAACCATGACTATAACCATGACTATAACCATGACTATAACCATGACTATAACCATGACTATAACCATGACTATAACCATGACTATAACCATGACTATAACCATGACTATAACCATGACTATAACCATGACTATAACCATGACTATAACCATGACTATAACCATGACTATAACCATGACTATAACCATGACTATAACCATGACTATAACCATGACTATAACCATGACTATAACCATGACTATAACCATGACTATAACCATGACTATAACCATGACTATAACCATGACTATAACCATGACTATAACCATGACTATAACCATGACTATAACCATGACTATAACCATGACTATAACCATGACTATAACCATGACTATAACCATGACTATAACCATGACTATAACCATGACTATAACCATGACTATAACCATGACTATAACCATGACTATAACCATGACTATAACCATGACTATAACCATGACTATAACCATGACTATAACCATGACTATAACCATGACTATAACCAT
>NW_024401319.1:0-2000 GCF_016859285.1 Xiphias gladius
TAACATAATACCATAATTTTCTAATCTACCTGCTGTATCAATAGGGACTTTTAGGTCACACAACATGTAATTACAAAGTCATGAAAATCAGATTCAAGACCCACACTGCATGCCTTTCTGCCTGTCTCTTATTTAATTATGTCAGTAGATAAGCCTGTTCTTGTAACCCTTTCTGTTTCAAGAACAGCAAGAAAAGGAGTGGACAGTATTCAGCCCAGTGAAAGACATTGCCAGTAGGCCTGGTTTATTCTTATGCAAGGCACTAGTAGGTAGGTGTTTCTTGACAATATAGAAAGGTTTGTATATATTTTGTAAGGATAATGTCAGTGTCTTCTCAGACCCATTAACTTCCATTTACCGCCACCGGCCTGGACTGAAAAAAGGTTCATGGATTCATGCCTCAAGGTCTCAACAATCATGCCACAGCCAAAGTCACTAAGATCACATTTTTCCCCATTCTGATGTTTGATGTGATTATTAACTGAAGCTCCTGACCTGTATAATTTTATGCATTGCACAGCTGCCGAATGATTAGCTTATTGGATAATTGCATGTATAAGTAGGTGTACAGGTGTTTCTAATGAAGTTCTCAGTGAGTTTACTGTACAATCTAATGCAATCCATGCATACGACAAATCTTTTTAGTGTTATACAAAGGCAACTGGACTTGCTTGAGGTTCTTAAGGCTTTGTTTCAGCTAAGTTGAATAAGAACTGACTAGAGTCAGTTAGAACTGAAGAGGCCTTTCAGATGAGAGATGAAACGTCTTCAAAAACATCAGCCATGACCGGTCTCCTTTGTATAGCACCTAGAAACACCATGACCTGGATGACTGAGTATTTTCGCAGACACACAACAAATCCTTTTTGTTAAGTTTATAATGATCAGTTTGTGTCTACCTGGTTGATTTAGTTCTGTGGTTAGATGCTGTTGTACGTATTAGACTGTATCATATTGAGAAGTAGTAGTAGTAGTAGAAGTAGTTAATAGGGTGGGCAAAACATGACTAAGTTTATTATTTATTATTTTGTCTCTTAGAATATGACAGATTTTGTCTTTGCTAAAGTTGTGTCCATTTGATTCACTTGCAATCACTTTATATGCATTCATAGCCAGTCCACAATTTTATTTGTGTTCCTTTGTGAAGGATGATTTAAATCCACCGCCTCTGATAAGTGTCACGCCAAAGCGCAGTGTCGTTACGCATGGCCATTCACTTTGTTTACCTTCATTAAATCACCTGAAAATGACACCAAGCTGTGGTATAACCATGACTATAACCATGACTATAACCATGACTATAACCATGACTATAACCATGACTATAACCATGACTATAACCATGACTATAACCATGACTATAACCATGACTATAACCATGACTATAACCATGACTATAACCATGACTATAACCATGACTATAACCATGACTATAACCATGACTATAACCATGACTATAACCATGACTATAACCATGACTATAACCATGACTATAACCATGACTATAACCATGACTATAACCATGACTATAACCATGACTATAACCATGACTATAACCATGACTATAACCATGACTATAACCATGACTATAACCATGACTATAACCATGACTATAACCATGACTATAACCATGACTATAACCATGACTATAACCATGACTATAACCATGACTATAACCATGACTATAACCATGACTATAACCATGACTATAACCATGACTATAACCATGACTATAACCATGACTATAACCATGACTATAACCATGACTATAACCATGACTATAACCATGACTATAACCATGACTATAACCATGACTATAACCATGACTATAACCATGACTATAACCATGACTATAACCATGACTATAACCATGACTATAACCATGACTATAACCATGACTATAACCATGACTATAACCATGACTATAACCATGACTATAACCATGACTATAACCATGACTATAACCATGACTATAACCATGACTATAACCATGACTATAA
>NW_024401320.1:0-1000 GCF_016859285.1 Xiphias gladius
TCAAATGAAAGCATGTTTGCCATCATCAGTCATGCAATTTCTTAGCTTCCAAAATCTTAAAGTAGTTAGATGAGCTTGAGGGGTCGACAACATATCTTATATACATATATGTTCCAAAAGAAACAAGCTGTTTAGACTATATTATGTTCAAATTCTCTCGTCATGTAATGAACATCAAATCAAACATGTACTATGCTTTCAAAAAATGCTTATGCAAACTCAATTCAAAGCACATACTTAGCTTTCTTTGGGAGTCTTCTTAAAGTAGAAAGTTTTCTAAAACGATCTGGCAAGAATTAAGAGCCTAGCAGCTCAAATGAATATTTGAGTCAAATGAAGTTTTCTCGCTGAAAAGACGCCAAAAATCAACATCTGCTGTGATTTTGGCCCGTCTGCGCTGACATCAAATGAAAGCATGTTTGCCATCATCAGTCATGCAATTTCTTAGCTTCCAAAATCTTAAAGTAGTTAGATGAGCTTGAGGGGTCGACAACATATCTTATATACATATGTATATAGGTGTGTTCCAAAAGAAACAAGCTGTTTAGACTATATTATGTTCAAATTCCCTCTCTCGTCGCGAATGAACATCAAATCAAACATGTACTGCGTTTTCAAAAAATGCTTATGCAAACTCAATTCAAAGCACATACTTAGCCTTCTTTGGGAGTCTTCTTAAAGTAGAAAGTTTTCTAAAACGATCTGGCAAGAATTAAGAGCATAGAAGCTCAAATGAATATTTGAGTCAAATGAAGTTTTCTCGGCGAATAGACGCCAAAAATCAACATCTGCTGTGATTTTGGCCGTCTGCGCACTGAAATCAAATGAAAGCATGTTTGCCCCATCATCAGTCATGCAATTTCTTAGCTTCCAAAATCTTAAAGTAGTTAGATGAGCTTGAGGGGTCGACAACATATCTTATATACATATGTATATAGGTGTGTTCCAAAAGAAACAAGCTGTTTAGACTATATTATGTTCAAATTCCATCTCTTGTCGC
>NW_024401321.1:0-30475 GCF_016859285.1 Xiphias gladius
TTCTTTGGGAGTCTTCTTAAAGTAGAAAGTTTTCTAAAACGATCTGGCAAGAATTAAGAGCCTAGCAGCTCAAATGAATATTTGAGTCAAATGAAGTTGTCTCGCTGAAAAAGCGCCAAAATCAACATCTGCTGTGATTTTGGCCCGTCCTACTGAAATCAAATGAAAGCATGTTTGCCATCATCAGTCATGCAATTTCTTAGCTTCCAAAATCTTAAAGTAGTTAGATGAGCTTGAGGGGTCGACAACATATCTTATATACATATAGGTGTGTTCCAAAAGAAACAAGCTGTTTAGACTATATTATGTTCAAATTCCCTCTCTCGTCGCGAATGAACATCAAATCAAACATGTACTGCGTTTTCAAAAAATGCATATGCAAACTCAATTCAAAGCACATACTTAGCTTTCTTTGGGAGTCTTCTTAAAGTAGAAATTTTTCTTAAACGATCTGGCAAGAATTGAGAGCCTAGCAGCTCGAATGAATATTTCAGTCAAATGAAGTTTTCTCGGCGAATAGACGCAAAAAATCAACATCTGCTGTGATTTTGGAAAGTCTGCGCACTGAAATCAAATGAAAGCATGTTTGCCATCATCAGTCATGCAATTTCTTAGCTTCCAAAATCTTAAAGTATTAGATGAGCTTGAGGGGTCAACAACATATCTTATATACATATGTATATATAGGTGTTCCAAAAAGAAACAAGCTGTTTAGACTATATTATGTTCAAATTCCTCTCTCAAATCGCGAATGAACATCAAATCAAACATGTACTGCGTTTTCAAAAAATGCTTATGCAAACTCAATTCAAAGCACATACTTAGCCTTCTTTGGGAGTTTTCTTAAAGTAGAAAGTTTTCTAAAACGATCTGGCAAGAATTAAGAGCCTAGCAGCTCAAATGAATATTTGAGTCAAATGAAGATTTCTCGGCGAATAGACGGCAAAAATCAACATCTGCTGTGATTTTGGAAAGTCTGCGCACTGAAATCAAATGAAAGCATGTTTGCCCCATCATCAGTCATGCAATTTCTTAGGTTCCAAAATCTTAAAGTAGTTAGATGAGCTTGAGGGGTCGACAACATATCTTATATACATATGTATATAGGTGTGTTCCAAAAGAAACAAGCTTTTTAGACTATATTATGTGCAAATTCCCTCTTTCGTCGCGAATGAACATCAAATCAAACATGTACTGCGTTTTCAAAAAATGCTTATGCAAACTCAATTCAAAGCACATACTTAGCTTTCTTTGGGAGTCTTCTTAAAATAGAATGTTTTCTAAAACGACCTTACAAGAATTAAGAGCCTAGCAGCTCAAATGAATATGTGAGTCAAATGATGTTTTCTCGGCGAATAGACGCCAAAAATCAACATCTGCTGTGATTCTGGCCCGTCTGCGCACTGAAATCAAATGAAAGCATGTTTGCCCCATCATCAGTCATGCAATTTCTTAGCTTCCAAAATCTTAAAGTAGTTAGATGAGCTTGAGGGGTCGACAACATATCTTATATACATATATGTTCCAAAAGAAACAAGCTGTTTAGACTATATTATGTTCAAATTCCCTCTCTTGTCGCGAATGAACATCAAATCAAACGTACTGCGTTTTCAAAAAATGCTTATGCAAACTCAATTCAAAGCACATACTTAGCTTTCTTTGGGAGTCTTCTTAAAGTAGAAAGTTTTCTAAAACGATCTGGCAAGAATTAAGAGCCTAGCAGCTCAAATGAATATTTGAGTCAAATGAAGTTTTCTCGCTGAAAAGTTGCCAAAAATCAACATCTGCTGTGATTTTTGCCCGTCTGCGCACTGAAATCAAATGAAAGCATGTTTGCCCCATCATCAGTCATGCAATTTCTTAGCTTCCAAAATCTTAAAGTAGTTAGATGAGCTTGAGGGGTCGACAACATATCTTATATACATAAATGTTCCAAAAGAAACAAGCTGTTTAGACTATATTATGTTCAAATTCCCTCTCTCGTCGCGAATGAACATCAAATCAAACATGTACTGCGTTTTCAAAAAATGCTTATGCAAACTCGATTCAAAGCACATACTTAGCTTTCTTTGGGAGTCTTCTTAAAGTAGAAAGTTTTCTAAAACGATCTGGCAAGAATTAAGAGCCTAGCAGCTCAAATGAATATTTGAGTCAAATGAAGTTTTCTCGCTGAAAAACGCCAAAATCAACATCTGCTGTGATTTTGGCTGTCTGCACTGAAATCAAATGAAAGCATGTTTGCCATCATCAGTCATGCAATTTCTTAGCTTCCAAAATCTTAAAGTAGTTAGATGAGCTTGAGGGGTCAACAACATATCTTATATACATATGTATATAGGTGTGTTCCAAAAGAAACAAGCTGTTTAGACTATATTATGTTCAAATTCCCTCTCTCGTCGCGAATGAACATCAAATCAAACATGTACTGCGTTTCAAAAAATGCTTATGCAAACTCAATTCAAAGCACATACTTAGCCTTCTTTGGGAGTTTTCTTAAAGTAGAAAGTTTTCTAAAACGATCTGGCAAGAATTAAGAGCCTAGCAGCTCAAATGAATATTTGAGTCAAATGAAGATTTCTCGGCGAATAGACGGCAAAAATCAACATCTGCTGTGATTTTGGAAAGTCTGCGCACTGAAATCAAATGAAAGCATGTTTGCCATCATCAGTCATGCAAATTCTTAGCTTCCAAAATCTTAAAGTAGTTAGATGAGCTTGAGGGGTCGACAACATATCTTATATACATATAGGTGTGTTCCAAAAGAAACAAGCTGTTTAGACTATATTATGTTCAAATTCCCTCTCTCGTCACGAATGAACATCAAATCAAACATGTACTGCGTTTTCAAAAAATGCTTTTGCAAACTCAATTCAAAGAACATACTTAGCTTTCTTTGGGAGTCTTCTTAAAGTAGAAATTTTTCTAAAACGATCTGGCAAGAATTAAGAGCCTAGCAGCTCAAATGAATATTTGAGTCAAATGAAGTTTTCGGCTGAATAGTCGCCAAAATCAACATCTGCTGTGATTTTGGAAAGTCTGCGCACTGAAATCAATGAAAGCATGTTTGCCCTATCATCAGTCATGCAATTTCTTAGGTTCCAAAATCTTAAAGTAGTTAGATGAGCTTGAGGGGTCGACAACATATCTTATATACATATGTATATAGGTGTGTTCCAAAAGAAACAAGCTTTTTAGACTATATTATGTTCAAATTCCCTCTCTCGTCGCGAATGAACATCAAATCAAACATGTACTGCGTTTTCAAAAAATGCTTATGCAAACTCGATTCAAAGCACATACTTAGCCTTCTTTGGGAGTTTTCTTAAAGTAGAAAGTTTTCTAAAACGATCTGGCAAGAATTGAGAGCCTAGCAGCTCAAATGAATATGTGAGTCAAATGAAGTTTTCTCGGCGAATAGACGCCAAAAATCAACATCTGCTGTGATTTTGGCCCGTCTGCGCACTGAAATCAAATGAAAGCATGTTTGCCCCATCATCAGTCATGCAATTTCTTTGCTTCCAAAATCTTAAAGTAGTTAGATGAGCTTGAGGGGTCGACAACATATCTTATATACATATATGTTCCAAAAGAAACAAGCTGTTTAGACTATATTATGTTAAAATTCCCTCTCTCGTCGTGAATGAACATCAAATCAAACATGTACTGCGTTTTCAAAAATGCTTATGCAAACTCAATTCAAAGCACATACTTAGCTTTCTTTGGGAGTCTTCTTAAAATAGAATGTTTTCTAAAACGATCTAAGAATTAAGAGCCTAGCAGCTCAAATGAATATGTGAGTCAAATGAAGTTATCTCTCTAAAAAGTCGCCAAAAATCAACATCTGCTGTTATTTTGGCCCGTCTGCGCACTGAAATCAAATGAAAGCATGTTTGCCATCATCAGTCATGCAATTTCTCAGCTTCCAAAATCTTAAAGTAGTTAGATGAGCTTGAGGGGTCGACAACATATCTTATATACATATATGTTCACAAAGAAACAAGCTGTTTAGACTATATTATGTTCAAATTCCTCTCTAAATCGCCAGCGAATGAACATCAAATCAAACATGTACTGCGTTTTCAAAAAATGCTTATGCAAACTCAATTCAAAGCACATACTTAGCCTTCTTTGGGAGTTTTCTTAAAGTAGAAAGTTTTCTAAAACGATCTGGCAAGAATTAAGAGCCTAGCAGCTCAAATGAATATTTGAGTCAAATGAAGATTTCTCGGCGAATAGACGCCAAAAATCAACATCTGCTGTGATTTTGGAAAGTCTGCGCACTGAAATCAAATGAAAGCATGTTTGCCCCATCATCAGTCATGCAATTTCTTAGCTTCCAAAATCTTAAAGTAGTTAGATGAGCTTGAGGGGTCGACAACATATCTTATATACATATATGTTCCAAAAGAAACAAGCTGTTTAGACTATATTATGTTCAAATTCCCTCTCTCGTCGCGAATGAACATCAAATCAAACATGTACTGCGTTTTCAAAAAATGCTTATGCAAACTCGATTCAAAGCACATACTTAGCCTTCTTTGGGAGTTTTCTTAAAGTAGAAAGTTTTCTAAAACGATCTGGCAAGAATTGAGAGCCTAGCAGCTCAAATGAATATTTGAGTCAAATGAAGTTTTCTCGGCGAATAGACGCCAAAAATCAACATCTGCTGTGATTTTTGCCCGTCTGCGCACTGAAATCAAATGAAAGCATGTTTGCCCCATCATCAGTCATGCAATTTCTTAGCTTCCAAAATCTTAAAGTAGTTAGATGAGCTTGAGGGGTCGACAACATATCTTATATACATATATGTTCCAAAAGAAACAAGCTGTTTAGACTATATTATGTTCAAATTCCCTCTCTCGTCGCTAATGAACATCAAATCAAACATGTACTGTGTTGCAAAAAATGCATATGCAAACTCAATTCAAAGCACATACTTAGCTTTCTTTGGGAGTCTTCTTAAAGTAGAAAGTTTTCTAAAACGATCTGGCAAGAATTGAGAGCCTAGCAGCTCAAATGAATATTTGAGTCAAATGAAGTTTTCTCGGCGAATAGACGCCAAAAAATCAACATCTGCTGTGATTTTGGAAAGTCTGCGCACTGAAATCAAATGAAAGCATGTTTGCCATCATCAGTCATGCAATTTCTTAGCTTCCAAAATCTTAAAGTAGTTAGATGAGCTTGAGGGGTCGACAACATATCTTATATACATATATGTTCCAAAAGAAACAAGCTGTTTAGACTATATTATGCGTCTGCGCACTGAAATCAAATGAAAGCATGTTTGCCCTATATTCAGTCAAACTCAATTCAAAGCACATACTTAGCTTTCTTTGGGAGTCTTCTTAAAGTAGAAATTTTTCTTAAACGATCTGGCAAGAATTAAGAGCCTAGCAGCTCAAATGAATATTTGAGTCAAATGAAGTTGTCTCGCTGAAAAGTCGCCAAAAATCAACATCTGCTGTGATTTTTGCCCGCTCATGACTGAAATCAAATGAAAGCATGTTTGCCATCATCAGTCATGCAATTTCTTAGCTTCCAAAATCTTAAAGTAGTTAGATGAGCTTGAGGGGTCGACAACATATCTTATATACATATGTATATAGGTGTGTTCCAAAAGAAACAAGCTTTTTAGACTATATTATGGTTCAAATTCCCTCTCTCGTCGTGAATGAACATCAAATCAAACATGTACTGCGTTTTCAAAAAATGCTTATGCAAACTCAATTCAAAGCACATACTTAGCTTTCTTTGGGAGTCTTCTTAAAATAGAATGTTTTCTAAAACGACCTTACAAGAATTAAGAGCCTAGCAGCTCAAATGAATATGTGAGTCAAATGAAGTTATCTCGCTAAAAAGTCGCCAAAAATCAACATCTGCTTCGATTTTGGCCCGTCTTGACATCAAATGAAAGCATGTTTGCCATCATCAGTCATGCAATTTCTCAGCTTCCAAAATCTTAAAGTAGTTAGATGAGCTTGAGGGGTCGACAACATATCTTATATACATATATGTTCACAAAGAAACAAGCTGTTTAGACTATATTATGTTCAAATTCCCTCTCTCGTCGTGAATGAACATCAAATCAAACATGTACTGCGTTTTCAAAAAATGCTTATGCAAACTCGATTCAAAGCACATACTTAGCCTTCTTTTGGGAGTCTTCTTAAAGTAGAAAGTTTTCTAAAACGATCTGGCAAGAATTAAGAGCCTAGCAGCTCAAATGAATATGTGAGTCAAATGAAGTTATCTCGCTAAAAAGACGCCAAAAATCAACATCTGCTGTGATTTTGGCCGTCTCAAGACTGAAATCAAATGAAAGCATGTTTGCCATCATCAGTCATGCAATTTCTTAGTTTCCAAAATCTTAAAGTAGTTAGATGAGCTTGAGGGTCGATAACATATCTTATATACATATATATAGGTGTGTTCCAAAAGAAACAAGCTGTTTAGACTATATTATGTTCAAATTCTCTCTCTCGCTAATGAACATCAAATCAAACATGTACTATGCTTTTCCAAAAATGCATATGCAAACTCAATTCAAAGCACATACTTAGCTTTCTTTGGGAGTCTTCTTAAAGTAGAAATTTTTCTTAAACGATCTGGCAAGAATTGAGAGCCTAGCAGCTCGAATGAATATTTCACTCAAAAAGTTTTCTCGCTGAATAGACGCCAAAAATCAACATCTGCTGTGATTTTGAAAGTCTAAGACTGAAATCAAATGAAAGCATGTTTGCCATCATCAGTCATGCAAATTCTTAGCTTCCAAAATCTTAAAGTAGTTAGATGAGCTTGAGGGGTCGACAACATATCTTATATACATATAGGTGTGTTCCAAAAGAAACAAGCTGTTTAGACTATATTATGTTCAAATTCCCTCTCTCGTCGCGCATGAACATCAAATCAAACATGTACTGCGTTTTCAAAAAATGCTTATGCAAACTCAATTCAAAGCACATACTTAGCTTTCTTTGGGAGTCTTCTTAAAGTAGAAATTTTTCTTAAACGATCTGGCAAGAATTGAGAGCCTAGCAGCTCGAATGAATATTTCACTCAAAAAGTTTTCTCGGCGAATAGACGCCAAAAATCAACATCTGCTGTGATTTTGGAAAGTCTGCGCACTGAAATCAAATGAAAGCATGTTTGCCCTATCATCAGTCATGCAATTTCTTAGGTTCCAAAATCTTAAAGTAGTTAGATGAGCTTGAGGGGTCGACAACATATCTTATATACATATGTATATAGGTGTTCCAAAAGAAACAAGCTTTTTAGACTATATTATGTGCAAATTCCCTCTCTCGTCGCGAATGAACATCAAATCAAACATGTACTGCGTTTTCAAAAAATGCTTATGCAAACTCGATTCAAAGCACATACTTAGCCTTCTTTGGGAGTTTTCTTAAAGTAGAAAGTTTTCTAAAACGATCTGGCAAGAATTGAGAGCCTAGCAGCTCAAATGAATATTTGAGTCAAATGAAGTTGTCTCGCTGAATAGTCGCCAAAAATCAACATCTGCTGTGATTTTGGCCCGTCTCAAGACTGAAATCAAATGAAAGCATGTTTGCCCCATCATCAGTCATGCAATTTCTTAGCTTCCAAAATCTTAAAGTAGTTAGATGAGCTTGAGGGGTCGACAACATATCTTATATACATATATGTTCCAAAAGAAACAAGCTGTTTAGACTATATTATGTTCAAATTCCCTCTCTAAATCGAATGAACATCAAATCAAACATGTACATGCGTTTTCAAAAAATGCTTATGCAAACTCAATTCAAAGCACATACTTAGCTTTTTGGGAGTCTTCTAAAATAGAATGTTTTCTAAAACGACCTTACAAGAATTAAGAGCCTAGCAGCTCAAATGAATATGTGAGTCAAATGAAGTTATCTCGCTAAAAAGTCGCCAAACATCAACATCTGCTTCGATTTTGGCCCGTCTGCGCTGAAATCAAATGAAAGCATGTTTGCCATCATCAGTCATGCAATTTCTCAGCTTCCAAAATCTTAAAGTAGTTAGATGAGCTTGAGGGGTCGACAACATATCTTATATACATATATGTTCACAAAGAAACAAGCTGTTTAGACTATATTATGTTCAAATTCCCTCTCGTCAAATGAACATCAAATCAAACATGTACTGCGTTTTCAAAAAATGCTTATGCAAACTCAATTCAAAGCACATACTTAGCCTTCTTTGGGAGTTTTCTTAAAGTAGAAAGTTTTCTAAAACGATCTGGCAAGAATTAAGAGCCTAGCAGCTCAAATGAATATTTGAGTCAAATGAAGATTTCTCGGCGAATAGACGCCAAAAATCAACATCTGCTGTGATTTTGGCCCGTCTGCGCACTGAAATCAAATGAAAGCATGTTTGCCCCATCATCAGTCATGCAATTTCTTAGCTTCCAAAATCTTAAAGTAGTTAGATGAGCTTGAGGGGTCGACAACATATCTTATATACATATATGTTCCAAAAGAAACAAGCTGTTTAGACTATATTATGTTCAAATTCCCTCTTTCGTCACGAATGAACATCAAATCAAACATGTACTGCGTTTCAAAATGCATGCAAACTCAATTCAAAGCACATACTTAGCTTTTTGGGAGTCTTCTTAAAGTAGAAATTTTTCTAAAACGATCTGGCAAGAATTGAGAGCCTAGCAGCTCGAATGAATATTTCAGTCAAATGAAGTTTTCTCGGCGAATAGACGCAAAAAATCAACATCTGCTGTGATTTTGGAAAGTCTGCGCACTGAAATCAAATGAAAGCATGTTTGCCATCATCAGTCATGCAATTTCTTAGCTTCCAAAATCTTAAAGTAGTTAGATGAGCTTGAGGGGTCAACAACATATCTTATATACATATGTATATAGGTGTGTTTCCAAAAGAAACAAGCTGTTTAGACTATATTATGTTCAAATTCCTCTCTCGTCGCGAATGAACATCAAATCAAACATGTACTGCGTTTTCAAAAAATGCTTATGCAAACTCAATTCAAAGCACATACTTAGCCTTCTTTGGGAGTTTTCTTAAAGTAGAAAGTTTTCTAAAACGATCTGGCAAGAATTAAGAGCCTAGCAGCTCAAATGAATATTTGAGTCAAATGAAGATTGGCGAATAGACGCCAAAAATCAACATCTGCTGTGATTTTGGAAAGTCTACGCACTGAAATCAAATGAAAGCATGTTTGCCCCATCATCAGTCATGCAATTTCTTAGCTTCCAAAATCTTAAAGTAGTTAGATGAGCTTGAGGGGTCGACAACATATCTTATATACATATATGTTCCAAAAGAAACAAGCTGTTTAGACTATATTATGTTCAAATTCTCTCGTCATAATGAACATCAAATCAATCAAACATGTACTGCGTTTTTCAAAAAATGCTTATGCAAACTCGATTCAAAGCACATACTTAGCCTTCTTTTGGGAGTTTTCTTAAAGTAGTAGAACGTTTTCTAAAACGATCTGGCAAGAATTGAGAGCCTAGCAGCTCAAATGAATATTTGAGTCAAATGAAGTTTTCTCGTGAATAGACGCCAAAAATCAACATCTGCTGTGATTTTGGCCCGTCTAGACTGAAATCAAATGAAAGCATGTTTGCCCCATCATCAGTCATGCAATTTCTTAGCTTCCAAAATCTTAAAGTAGTTAGATGAGCTTGAGGGTCGACAACATATCTTATATACATATATGTTCCAAAACAAACAAGCTGTTTAGACTATATTATGTTCAAATTCCTCTCTCGTAATGAACATCAAATCAAACATGTACTATGCTTTTCCAAAATGCATATGCAAACTCAATTCAAAGCACATACTTAGCTTTCTTTGGGGAGTCTTCTTAAAGTAGAAATTTTTCTTAAACGATCTGGCAAGAATTGAGAGCCTAGCAGCTCAAATGAATATTTGAGTCAAATGAAGTTTTCGGCGAATAGACGCCAAAATCAACATCTGCTGTGATTTTGAAAGTCTATGACTGAAATCAAATGAAAGCATGTTTGCCATCATCAGTCATGCAATTTCTAGCTTACAAAATCTTAAAGTAGTTAGATGAGCTTGAGGGTCGACAACATATCTTATATACATATATGTTCCAAAAGAAACAAGCTGTTTAGACTATATTATGCGTCTGCGCACTGAAATCAAATGAAAGCATGTTTGCCCTATATTCAGTCAAACTCAATTCAAAGCACATACTTAGCTTTCTTTGGGAGTCTTCTTAAAGTAGAAATTTTTCTTAAACGATCTGGCAAGAATTAAGAGCCTAGCAGCTCAAATGAATATTTCAGTCAAATGAAGTTTTCTCGCTGAAAAGTCGCCAAAAATCAACATCTGCTGTGATTTTTGCCCGTCTGCGCACTGAAATCAAATGAAAGCATGTTTGCCATCATCAATCATGCAATTTCTTAGCTTCCAAAATCTTAAAGTAGTTAGATGAGCTTGAGGGTCGACAACATATCTTATATACATATGTATATAGGTGTTCCAAAAGAAACAAGCTGTTTAGACTATATTATGTTCAAATTCCCTCTCTCGTCGTGAATGAACATCAAATCAAACATGTACTGCGTTTTCAAAAAATGCTTATGCAAACTCAATTCAAAGCACATACTTAGCCTTCTTTGGGAGTCTTCTTAAAGTAGAAAGTTTTCTAAAACGATCTGGCAAGAATTAAGAGCCTAGCAGCTCAAATGAATATGTGAGTCAAATGAAGTTATCTCGCTAAAAAGTCGCCAAAAATCAACATCTGCTGTGATTTTGGCCCGTCTGCGCACTGAAATCAAATGAAAGCATGTTTGCCATCATCAGTCATGCAATTTCTTAGCTTCCAAAATCTTAAAGTAGTTAGATGAGCTTGAGGGGTCGACAACATATCTTATATACATATATGTTCCAAAAGAAACAAGCTGTTTAGACTATATTATGTTCAAATTCCCTCTCTCGTCGCGAATGAACATCAAATCAAACATGTACTGCGTTTTCAAAAATGCTTATGCAAACTCAATTCAAAGCACATACTTAGCTGTCTTTGGGAGTCTTCTTAAAGTAGAAAGTTTTCTAAAACGATCTGGCAAGAATTAAGAGCCTAGCAGCTCAAATGAATATGTGAGTCAAATGAAGTTTTCTCGGCGAACAGACGCCAAAAATCAACATCTGCTGTGATTTTGGCCCGTCTGTTAACTGAAATCAAATGAAAGCATGTTTGCCATCATCAGTCATGCAATTTCTTAGTTTCCAAAATCTTAAAGTAGTTAGATGAGCTTGAGGGTCGACAACATATCTTATATACATATGTATATAGGTGTGTTCCAAAAGAAACAAGCTGTTTAGACTATCTTATGTTCAAATTCTCTCTCGTCATAATGAACATCAAATCAAAACATGTACTGCGCTTTTCAAAAAATGCTTATGCAAACTCAATTCAAAGCACATACTTAGCTTTCTTTTGGGAGTCTTCTTAAAATAGAATGTTTTCTAAAACGACCTGGCAGAATTAAGAGCCTAGCAGCTCAAATGAATATGTGAGTCAAAAAGTTTTCGTGAATAGACGCCAAAAATCAACATCTGCTGTGATTTTGGCCCGCTCTTGACTGAAATCAAATGAAAGCATGTTTGCCCCATCATCAGTCATGCAATTTCTTAGGTTCCAAAATCTTAAAGTAGTTAGATGAGCTTGAGGGTCGACAACATATCTTATATACATATGTATATATGTGTTCCAAAAGAAACAAGCTGTTTAGACTATATTATGTTCAAATTCCCTCTCGTCATGAATGAACATCAAATCAAACATGTACTGCGCTTTCAAAAAATGCTTATGCAAACTCAATTCAAAGCACATACTTAGCTTTCTGGGAGTCTTCTTAAAGTAGAAAGTTTTCTAAAACGACCTTACAAGAATTAAGAGCCTAGCAGCTCAAATGAATATTTGAGTCAAATGAAGTTTTCGCTGAATAGACGCCAAAAATCAACATCTGCTGTGATTTTGGCCCGTCTCTGACTGAAATCAAATGAAAGCATGTTTGCCATCATCAGTCATGCAATTTCTTAGCTTCCAAAAATCTTAAAGTAGTTAGATGAGCTTGAGGGTCGACAACATATCTTATATACATATATGTTCCAAAAGAAACAAGCTGTTTAGACTATATTATGTTCAAATTCTCTCGTCATGAATGAACATCAAATCAAACATGTACTACGTTTTCAAAAATGCTTATGCAAACTCAATTCAAAGCACATACTTAGCTTTCTTTGGGAGTCTTCTTAAAGTAGAAAGTTTTCTAAAACGATCTGGCAAGAATTAAGAGCCTAGCAGCTCAAATGAATATTTGAGTCAAATGAAGTTATCTCGCTAAAAGACGCCAAAATCAACATCTGCTGTGATTTTTGGCCCTGCTCATACTGAAATCAAATGAAAGCATGTTTGCCCCATCATCAGTCATGCAATTTCTTAGCTTCCAAAATCTTAAAGTAGTTAGATGAGCTTGAGGGGTCGACAACATATCTTATATACATATGTATATAGGTGTGTTCCAAAAGAAACAAGCTGTTTAGACTATATTATGTTCAAATTCACTCTCGTGCGCTAATGAACATCAAATCAAACATGTACTGCGTTTTCCAAAAATGTATGCAAACTCAATTCAAAGCACATACTTAGCTTTCTTTGGGAGTCTTCTTAAAGTAGAAAGTTTTCTAAAACGATCTGGCAAGAATTAAGAGCCTAGCAGCTCAAATGAATATTTGAGTCAAATGAAGTTTTCTCGGCGAATAGACGCCAAAAAATCAACATCTGCTGTGATTTTGGCCCGTCTGAGCACTGAAATCAAATGAAAGCATGTTTGCCATCATCAGTCATGCAATTTCTTAGCTTCCAAAATCTTAAAGTAGTTAGATGAGCTTGAGGGTCGACAACATATCTTATATACATATATGTTCCAAAAGAAACAAGCTGTTTAGACTATATTATGTTCAAATTCCCTCTCTCGTCGTAATGAACATCAAATCAAACATGTACTGCGTTTTCAAAAATGCATATGCAAACTCAATTCAAAGCACATACTTAGCCTTCTTTGGGAGTCTTCTTAAAGTAGAAAGTTTTCTAAAACGATCTGGCAAGAATTGAGAGCCTAGCAGCTCAAATGAATATTTGAGTCAAATGAAGTTTTCGGCGAATAGACGCAAAAAATCAACATCTGCTGTGATTTTGGAAAGTCTGCGCACTGAAATCAAATGAAAGCATGTTTGCCCCATCATCAGTCATGCAATTTCTTAGCTTCCAAAATCTTAAAGTAGTTAGATGAGCTTGAGGGGTCAACAACATATCTTATATACATATAGGTGTGTTCCAAAAGAAACAAGCTGTTTAGACTATATTATGTTCAAATTCCCTCTCGTCAAATGAATGAACATCAAATCAAACATGTACTGCTTTTCAAAAAATGCTTATGCAAACTCAATTCAAAGCACATACTTAGCCTTCTTTGGGAGTTTTCTTAAAGTAGAAAGTTTTCTAAAACGATCTGGCAAGAATTAAGAGCCTAGCAGCTCAAATGAATATTTGAGTCAAATGAAGATTTTCGGCGAATAGACGCCAAAATCAACATCTGCTGTGATTTTGGCCGCTCATGCACTGAAATCAAATGAAAGCCTGTTTGCCCCATCATCAGTCATGCAATTTCTTAGCTTCCAAAATCTTAAAAGTAGTTAGATGAGCTTGAGGGTCGACAACATATCTTATATACATATATGTTCCAAAAGAAACAAGCTGTTTAGACTATATTATGTTCAAATTCTCTCTCATGGCGAATGAACATCAAATCAAACATGTACTGCGCTTTTCCAAAAATGCTTATGCAAACTCAATTCAAAGCACATACTTAGCCTTTTTGGGAGTCTTCTTAAAGTAGAAAGTTTTCTAAAGCGATCTGGCAAGAATTGAGAGCCTAGCAGCTCAAATGAATATTTGAGTCAAATGAAGTTTTCTCGAATAGACGCCAAAAATCAACATCTGCTGTGATTTTGGGCCCTCAAGACTGAAATCAAATGAAAGCATGTTTGCCCCATCATCAGTCATGCAATTTCTTAGCTTCCAAAATCTTAAAGTAGTTAGATGAGCTTGAGGGGTCGACAACATATCTTATATACATATAGGTGTGTTCCAAAAGAAACAAGCTGTTTAGACTATATTATGTTCAAATTCCCTCCCTCGTCATGAATGAACATCAAATCAAACATGTACTGCTTTCAAAAATGCTTATGCAAACTCAATTCAAAGCACATACTTAGCTTTCTTTGGGAGTCTTCTTAAAGTAGAAATTTTTCTTAAACGATCTGGCAAGAATTGAGAGCCTAGCAGCTCGAATGAATATTTCAGTCAAATGAAGTTTTCTCGGCGAATAGACGCAAAAAATCAACATCTGCTGTGATTTTGGAAAGTCTGCGCACTGAAATCAAATGAAAGCATGTTTGCCATCATCAGTCATGCAATTTCTTAGCTTCCAAAATCTTAAAGTAGTTAGATGAGCTTGAGGGTCGACAACATATCTTATATACATGTATATAGGTGTGTTCCAAAAGAAACAAGCTTTTTAGACTATATTATGTTCAAATTCCTCTCGTCATGTAATGAACATCAAATCAAACATGTACTGCGTTTTCAAAAATGCTTATGCAAACTCAATTCAAAGCACATACTTAGCTTCTTTGGGAGTCTTCTTAAAGTAGAAAGTTTTTCTAAAACGATCTGGCAAGAATTAAGAGCCTAGCAGCTCAAATGAATATGTGAGTCAAATGATGTTTTTCGCGAATAGACGCCAAAATCAACATCTGCTGTGATTTTGGCCCGTCTAAGACTGAAATCAAATGAAAGCCTGTTTTCCCCATCATCAGTCATGCAATTTCTTAGCTTCCAAAATCTTAAAGTAGTTAGATGAGCTTGAGTGGTCGACAACATATCTTATATACATATATGTTCCAAAAGAAACAAGCTGTTTAGACTATATTATGTTCAAATTCCTCTCTCAATGGCGAATGAACATCAAATCAAACATGTACTGCGTTTTAAAAATGCTTATGCAAACTCAATTCAAAGCACATACTTAGCCTTCTTTGGGAGTCTTCTTAAAGTAGAAAGTTTTCTAAAAAGATCTGGCAAGAATTAAGAGCCTAGCTGCTCAAATGAATATTTGAGTCAAATGAAGTTATCTCGCTAATATACGCCAAAAATCAACATCTGCTGTTATTTTGGCCCGTCTGCACACTGAAATCAAATGAAAGCATGTTTGCCATCATCAGTCATGCAATTTCTCAGCTTCCAAAATCTTAAAGTAGTTAGATGAGCTTGAGGGGTCGACAACATATCTTATATACATATATGTTCCAAAAGAAACAAGCTGTTTAGACTATATTATGTTCAAATTCTCTCGTCGCGAATGAACTTCAAATCAAACATGTCCCGCGTTTTCAAAAATGCTTATGCAAACTCAATTCAAAGCACATACTTAGCCTTCTTTGGGAGTCTTCTTAAAGTAGAAAGTTTTCTAAAACGATCTGGCAAGAATTAAGAGCCTAGCAGCTCAAATGAATATGTGAGTCAAATGAAGTTATCTCGCTAAAAAGTCGCCAAAAATCAACATCTGCTGTGATTTTGGCCCGTCTGCGCACTGAAATTAAATGAAAGAATGTTTGCCATCATCAGTCATGCAATTTCTTAGTTTCCAAAATCTTAAAGTAGTTAGATGAGCTTGAGGGGTCGATAACATATCTTATATACATATCCATATAGGTGTGTTCCAAAAGAAACAAGCTGTTTAGACTATATTATGTTCAAATTCCCTCGTCGCGAATGAACATCAAATCAAACATGTACTGCGTTTTCAAAAAATGCTTATGCAAACTCAATTCAAAGCACATACTTTGCTTTCTTTGGGAGTCTTCTTAAAGTAGAAATTTTTCTTAAACGATCTGGCAAGAATTGAGAGCCTAGCAGCTCGAATGAATATTTCAGTCAAATGAAGTTTTCTCGCTTAATAGACGCCAAAAATCAACATCTGCTGTGATTTGGAAAGTCTATGACTGAAATCAAATGAAAGCATGTTTGCAATCATCAGTCATGCAATTTCTTAGCTTCCAAAATCTTAAAGTAGTTAGATGAGCTTGAGGGGTCGACAACATATCTTATATACATATGTATATAGGTGTGTTCCAAAAGAAACAAGCTGTTTAGACTATATTATGTTCAAATTCCCTCTCTCGTCATGAATGAACATCAAATCAAACATGTACTGCTTTTCCAAAAATGCATATGCAAACTCAATTCAAAGCACATACTTAGCTTTCTTTGGGAGTCTTCTTAAAGTAGAAATTTTTCTTAAACGATCTGGCAAGAATTGAGAGCCTAGCAGCTCGAATGAATATTTCAGTCAAATGAAGTTTTTCGCAATAGACGCCAAAAATCAACATCTGCTGTGATTCTGGCCCGCTCGCGACTGAAATCAAATGAAAGCATGTTTGCCCCATCATCAGTCATGCAATTTCTTAGCTTCCAAAATCTTAAAGTAGTTAGATGAGCTTGAGGGTCGACAACATATCTTATATACATATATGTTCCAAAAGAAACAAGCTGTTTAGACTATATTATGTTCAAATTCTCTCGTCGCTAATGAACATCAAATCAAACATGTACTGCGCTTTTCAAAAATGCTTATGCAAACTCAATTCAAAGCACATACTTAGCTTTCTTTGGGAGTCTTCTTAAAGTAAAAAGTTTTCTAAAAGGATCTGGCAAGAATTAAGAGCCTAGCAGCTCAAATGAATATTTCAGTCAAATGAAGTTTTCTCGCTGAAAAGACGCCAAAATCAACATCTGCTGTGATTTTTTGCCTGTGCAGCACTGAAATCAAATGAAAGCCTGTTTGCCCCATCATCAGTCATGCAATTTCTTAGCTTCCAAAATCTTATAGTAGTTAGATGAGCTTGAGGGGTCGACAACATATCTTATATACATATATGTTCCAAAAGAAACAAGCTGTTTAGACTATATTATGTTCAAATTCCTCTCGTCGTAATGAACATCAAATCAAACATGTACTGCGCTTTCAAAAATGCTTATGCAAACTCAATTCAAAGCAGATACTTTGCTTTCTTTGGGAGTCTTCTTAAAGTACAAAGTTTTCTAAAACGATCTGGCAAGAATTAAGAGCCTAGCAGCTCAAATGAATATTTGAGTCAAATGAAGTTTTCTCGCTGAAAAGTCGCCAAAAATCAACATCTGCTGTGATTTTGGCCCGTCAAGACTGAAATCAAATTAAAGCATGTTTGCCATCATCAGTCATGCAATTTCTTAGCTTCCAAAATCTTAAAGTAGTTAGATGAGCTTGAGGGGTCGACAACATATCTTATATACATATGTATATAGGTGTGTTCCAAAAGAAACAACCTGTTTAGACTATATTATGTTCAAATTCCCTCTCATCGCGAATGAACATCAAATCAAACATGTACTGCGTTTTCAAAAAATGCTTATGCAAACTCAATTCAAAGCACATACTTAGCCTTCTTGGGAGTTTTCTTAAAGTAGAAAGTTTTCTAAAACGATCTGGCAAGAATTAAGAGCCTAGCAGCTCAAATGAATATTTGAGTCAAATGAAGTTTTCTCGGCGAATATACGCCAAAAAACAACATCTGCTGTGATTTTGTCCCGCTCTTACTGAAATCAAATGAAAGCATGTTTGCCATCATCAGTCATGCAATTTCTTAGCTTCCAAAAATCTTAAAGTAGTTAGATGAGCTTGAGGGGTCGACAACATATCTAAAATACATATATTATATAGTAATGATCCAAAAGAAACAAGCTGTTTAGACAATAATATTTTCAAATTCTCTCTGTCGCGAATGAACATCAAATCAAACGTATCATGCTTTTCAAAAATGCTTATGCTAACTCTATTCAAAGCATTTACTTGGCTTTATATGGTAGTCTTATTAAAGTAGATAGTTTTCTTAAACGATCTGTCATGTATTGAGTGCCTTGCAGCTCAAATGAATTTTTTCAGTCAAATGAAGTTTTCGGCGAATAGACGCCAAAAATCAACATCTGCTGTGATTTTGGAAAGTCTGCGAACTGAAATCAAATGAAAGCATGTTTGCCATCATCAGTCATGCAATTTCTTAGCTTCCAAAATCTTAAAGTAGTTAGATGAGCTTGAGGGGTCGACAACATATCTTATATACATATAGGTGTGTTCCAAAAGAAACAAGCTGTTTAGACTATATTATGTTCAAATTCTCTCGTCGCGAATGAACATCAAATCAAACATGTACTGCGTTTTCAAAAAATGCTTATGCAAACTCAATTCAAAGCACATACTTAGCTTTCTTTGGGAGTCTTCTTAAAATAGAATGTTTTCTAAAACGACCTTACAAGAATTAAGAGCCTAGCAGCTCAAATGAATATGTGAGTCAAATGATGTTTTCTCGGCGAATAGACGCCAAAAATCAACATCTGCTGTGATTCTGGCCCGTCTGCGCACTTAAATCAAATGAAAGCATGTTTGCCCCATCATCAGTCATGCAATTTCTTAGCTTCCAAAATCTTAAAGTAGTTAGATGAGCTTGAGGGGTCGACAACATATCTTATATACATATATGTTCCAAAAGAAACAAGCTGTTTAGACTATATTATGTTAAAATTCCCTCGTCGCGAATGAACATCAAATCAAACATGTACTGCGTTTTCAAAAAATGCTTATGAAAACTCAATTCAAAGCACATACTTAGCTTTCTTTGGGAGTCTTCTTAAAGTAAAAAGTTTTCTAAAACGATCTGGCAAGAATTAAGAGCCTAGCAGCTCAAATGAATATTTCAGTCAAATGAAGTTTTCTCGGCGAATAGACGCCAAAAATCAACATCTGCTGTGATTTTTGCCCGTCTGTGCACTGAAATCAAATGAAAGCCTGTTTGCCCCATCATCAGTCATGCAATTTCTTAGCTTCCAAAATCTTAAAGTAGTTAGATGAGCTTGAGGGGTCGACAACATATCTTATTTACATATGTATATAGGTGTGTTCCAAAAGAAACAAGCTTTTTAGACTATATTATGTGCAAATTCCCTCTTTCGTCGCGAATGAACATCAAATCAAACATGTACTGCGTTTTCAAAAAATGCTTATGCAAACTCAATTCAAAGCACATACTTAGCTTTCTTTGGGAGTCTTCTTAAAATAGAATGTTTTCTAAAACGACCTTACAAGAATTAAGAGCCTAGCAGCTCAAATGAATATGTGAGTCAAATGATGTTTTCTCGGCGAATAGACGCCAAAAATCAACATCTGCTGTGATTCTGGCCCGTCTGCGCACTTAAATCAAATGAAAGCATGTTTGCCCCATCATCAGTCATGCAATTTCTTAGCTTCCAAAATCTTAAAGTAGTTAGATGAGCTTGAGGGGTCGACAACATATCTTATATACATATATGTTCCAAAAGAAACAAGCTGTTTAGACTATATTATGTTCAAATTCCCTCTCTTGTCGCGAATGAACATCAAATCAAATCAAACATGTACTGCGTTTTCAAAAAATGCTTATGCAAACTCAATTCAAAGCACATACTTAGCTTTCTTTGGGAGTCTTCTTAAAGTAGAAAGTTTTCTAAAACGATCTGGCAAGAATTAAGAGCCTAGCAGCTCAAATGAATATTTGAGTCAAATGAAGTTTTCTCGGCGAATAGACGCCAAAAATCAACATCTGCTGTGATTTTGGAAAGTCTGCGCACTGAAATCAAATGAAAGCATGTTTGCCCCATCATCAGTCATGCAATTTCTTAGCTTCCAAAATCTTAAAGTAGTTAGATGAGCTTGAGGGGTCGACAACATATCTTATATACATAAATGTTCCAAAAGAAACAAGCTGTTTAGACTATATTATGTTCAAATTCCCTCTCGTCATGAATGAACATCAAATCAAACATGTACTGATTTTTCAAAAAATGCTTATGCAAACTCAATTCAAAGCACATACTTAGCTTTCTTTGGGAGTCTTCTTAAAGTAGAAAGTTTTCTAAAACGATCTGGCAAGAATTAAGAGCCTAGCAGCTCAAATGAATATTTGAGTCAAATGAAGTTTTCTCGCTGAAAAGTCGCCAAAAATCAACATCTGCTGTGATTTTGGCCCGTCTCTTACTGAAATCAAATGAAAGCATGTTTGCCATCATCAGTCATGCAATTTCTTAGCTTCCAAAATCTTAAAGTAGTTAGATGAGCTTGAGGGGTCAACAACATATCTTATATACATATGTATATAGGTGTGTTCCAAAAGAAACAAGCTGTTTAGACTATATTATGTTCAAATTCCCTCTCTCGTCGCGAATGAACATCAAATCAAACATGTACTGCGTTTCAAAAAATGCTTATGCAAACTCAATTCAAAGCACATACTTAGCCTTCTTTGGGAGTTTTCTTAAAGTAGAAAGTTTTCTAAAACGATCTGGCAAGAATTAAGAGCCTAGCAGCTCAAATGAATATTTGAGTCAAATGAAGATTTTCGCTTAATAGACGGCAAAAATCAACATCTGCTGTGATTTTGGCCCGTCTGCGCAATGACATCAAATGAAAGCATGTTTGCCCCATCATCAGTCATGCAATTTCTTAGCTTCCAAAATCATAAAGTAGTTAGATGAGCTTGAGGGGTCGACAACATATCTTATATACATATATATTCCAAAAAGAAACAAGCTGTTTAGACTATATTATGTTCAAATTCCTCTCTCTCGTCATGAATGAACATCAAATCAAACATGTACTGCGCTTTTCCAAAAATGCATATGCAAACTCAATTCAAAGCACATACTTAGCTTTCTTTGGGAGTCTTCTTAAAGTAGAAAGTTTTCTTAAACGATCTGGCAAGAATTGAGAGCCTAGCAGCTCGAATGAATATTTCAGTCAAATGAAGTTTTCTCGGCGAATAGACGCCAAAAATCAACATCTGCTGTGATTTTGGAAAGTCTGCGCACTGAAATCAAATGAAAGCATGTTTGCCATCATCAGTCATGCAATTTCTTAGCTTCCAAAATCTTAAAGTAGTTAGATGAGCTTGAGGGGTCGACAACATATCTTATATACATATAGGTGTGTTCCAAAAGAAACAAGCTGTTTAGACTATATTATGTTCAAATTCCCTCTCGCGAATGAACATCAAATCAAACATGTACTGCGTTTTCAAAAAATGCTTATGCAAACTCAATTCAAAGCACATACTTAGCTTTCTTTGGGAGTCTTCTTAAAGTAGAAATTTTTCTTAAACGATCTGGCAAGAATTGAGAGCCTAGCAGCTCGAATGAATATTTCACTCAAAAAGTTTTCTCGGCGAATAGACGCCAAAAATCAACATCTGCTGTGATTTTGGAAAGTCTGCGCACTGAAATCAAATGAAAGCATGTTTGCCCTATCATCAGTCATGCAATTTCTTAGGTTCCAAAATCTTAAAGTAGTTAGATGAGCTTGAGGGGTCGACAACATATCTTATATACATATGTATATAGGTGTGTTCCAAAAGAAACAAGCTTTTTAGACTATATTATGTGCAAATTCCCTCTCGTCGCGAATGAACATCAAATCAAACATGTACTGCGTTTTCAAAAAAGTGCTTATGCAAACTCAATTCAAAGCACATACTTAGCCTTCTTTGGGAGTTTTCTTAAAGTAGAAAGTTTTCTAAAACGATCTGGCAAGAATTGAGAGCCTAGCAGCTCAAATGAATATTTGAGTCAAATGAAGTTTTCTCGGCGAATAGACGCCAAAAATCAACATCTGCTGTGATTTTGGCCCGTCTGCGCACTGAAGTCAATTGAAAGCATGTTTGCCCCATCATCAGTCATGCGATTTCTTAGCTTCCAAAATCTTAAAGTAGTTAGATGAGCTTGAGGGGTCGACAACATATCTTATTTACATATGTATATAGGTGTGTTCCAAAAGAAACAAGCTGTTTAGACTATATTATGTTCAAATTCCTCTCGTCATGCGAATGAACATCAAATCAAACATGTACTGCGTTTTCAAAAAATGCTTATGCAAACTCAATTCAAAGCACATACTTAGCTTTCTTTGGGAGTCTTCTTAAAGTAGAAAGTTTTCTAAAACGATCTGGCAAGAATTAAGAGCCTAGCAGCTCAAATGAATATTTGAGTCAAATGAAGTTGTCTCGCTGAAAAGTCGCCAAAAATCAACATCTGCTGTGATTTTGGCCCGTCTGCGCACTGAAATCAAATGAAAGCATGTTTGCCATCATCAGTCATGCAATTTCTTAGCTTCCAAAATCTTAAAGTAGTTAGATGAGCTTGAGGGGTCGACAACATATCTTATATACATATGTATATAGGTGTGTTCCAAAAGAAACAAGCTGTTTAGACTATATTATGTTCAAATTCCCTCTTTCGTCGCGAATGAACATCAAATCAAACATGTACTGCGTTTTCAAAAAATGCTTATGCAAACTCAATTCAAAGCACATACTTAGCCTTCTTTGGGAGTTTTCTTAAAGTAGAAAGTTTTCTAAAACGATCTGGCAAGAATTAAGAGCCTAGCAGCTCAAATGAATATTTGAGTCAAATGAAGATTTCTCGGCGAATAGACGCCAAAAATCAACATCTGCTGTGATTTTGGCCCGTCTCAAGCACTGAAATCAAATGAAAGCATGTTTGCCCCATCATCAGTCATGCAATTTCTTAGCTTCCAAAATCATAAAGTAGTTAGATGAGCTTGAGGGGTCGACAACATATCTTATATACATATATGTTCCAAAAGAAACAAGCTGTTTAGACTATATTATGTTCAAATTCCCTCTCGTCGCGAATGAACATCAAATCAAACATGTACTGCGTTTTCCAAAAATGCATATGCAAACTCAATTCAAAGCACATACTTAGCTTTCTTTGGGAGTCTTCTTAAAGTAGAAATTTTTCTTAAACGATCTGGCAAGAATTGAGAGCCTAGCAGCTCGAATGAATATTTCAGTCACATGAAGTTTTCTCAGCGAATACACGCCAAAAATCAACATCTGCTGTGATTTTGGAAAGTCTGAGCACTGAAATCAAATGAAAGCATGTTTGCCATCATCAGTCATGCAATTTCTTAGCTTCCAAAATCTTAAAGTAGTTAGATGAGCTTGAGGGGTCGACAACATATCTTATATACATATAGGTGTGTTCCAAAAGAAACAAGCTGTTTAGACTATATTATGTTCAAATTCCCTCTCGTCATGAATGAACATCAAATCAAACATGTACTTTTTCAAAAAATGCTTATGCAAACTCAATTCAAAGCACATACTTAGCTTTCTTTGGGAGTCTTCTTAAAGTAGAAATTTTTCTAAAACGATCTGGCAAGAATTGAGAGCCTAGCAGCTCAAATGAATATTTCACTCAAAAAGTTTTCTCGGCGAATAGACGCCAAAATCAACATCTGCTGTGATTTTGGAAAGTCTATGACTGAAATCAATTGAAAGCATGTTTGCCCTATATTCAGTCTTGCAATTTCTTAGCTTCCAAAATCTTAAAGTAGTTAGATGAGCTTGAGGGGTCGACAACATATCTTATATACATATGTATATAGGTGTGTTCCAAAAGAAACAAGCTTTTTAGACTATATTATGTGCAAATTCCCTCTCTCGTCGCGAATGAACATCAAATCAAACATGTACTGCGTTTTCAAAAAAGTGCTTATGCAAACTCAATTCAAAGCACATACTTAGCCTTCTTTGGGAGTTTTCTTAAAGTAGAAAGTTTTCTAAAACGATCTGGCAAGAATTGAGAGCCTAGCAGCTCAAATGAATATTTGAGTCAAATGAAGTTTTCTCGGCGAATAGGCGCCAAAAATCAACATCTGCTGTGATTTTGGCGTCTGCTCATACTGAAATCAAATGAAAGCATGTTTGCCCCATCATCAGTCATGCAATTTCTTAGCTTCCAAAATCTTAAAGTAGTTAGATGAGCTTGAGGGGTCGACAACATATCTTATATACATATATGTTCCAAAAGAAACAAGCTGTTTAGACTATATTATGTGCAAATTCCCTCTTTCGTCGCGAATGAACATCAAATCAAACATGTACTGCGTTTTCAAAAAATGCTTATGCAAACTCAATTCAAAGCACATACTTAGCTTTCTTTGGGAGTCTTCTTAAAATAGAATGTTTTCTAAAACGACCTTACAAGAATTAAGAGCCTAGCAGCTCAAATGAATATTTGAGTCAAATGAAGTTGTCTCGCTGAAAAGTCGCCAAAAATCAACATCTGCTGTGATTTTGGCCCGTCTGCGCACTGAAATCAAATGAAAGCATGTTTGCCATCATCAGTCATGCAATTTCTTAGCTTCCAAAATCTTAAAGTAGTTAGATGAGCTTGAGGGGTCGACAACATATCTTATATACATATATGTTCCAAAAGAAACAAGCTGTTTAGACTATATTATGTTCAAATTCCCTCTCTCGTCGTGAATGAACATCAAATCAAACATGTACTGCGTTTTCAAAAAATGCTTATGCAAACTCGATTCAAAGCACATACTTAGCCTTCTTTGGGAGTCTTCTTAAAGTAGAAAGTTTTCTAAAACGATCTGGCAAGAATTAAGAGCCTAGCAGCTCAAATGAATATTTCAGTCAAATGAAGTTATCTCGCTGAAAAGACGCCAAAAATCAACATCTGCTGTGATTTTTGCCCGTCTGTGCACTGAAATCAAATGAAAGCCTGTTTGCCCCATCATCAGTCATGCAATTTCTTAGCTTCCAAAATCTTAAAGTAGTTAGATGAGCTTGAGGGGTCGACAACATATCTTATTTACATATGTATATAGGTGTGTTCCAAAAGAAACAAGCTTTTTAGACTATATTATGTGCAAATTCCCTCTTTCGTCGCGAATGAACATCAAATCAAACATGTACTGCGTTTTCAAAAAATGCTTATGCAAACTCAATTCAAAGCACATACTTAGCTTTCTCTGGGAGTCTTCTTAAAATAGAATGTTTTCTAAAACGATCTGGCAAGAATTAAGAGCCTAGCAGCTCAAATGAATATTTGAGTCAAATGATGTTTTCTCGAATAGATGCCAAAATCAACATCTGCTGTGATTCTGGCTGCCTCAAGACTGAAATCAAATGAAAGCATGTTTGCCCCATCATCAGTCATGCAATTTCTTAGCTTCCAAAATCTTAAAGTAGTTAGATGAGCTTGAGGGGTCGACAACATATCTTATATACATATATGTTCCAAAAGAAACAAGCTGTTTAGACTATATTATGTTCAAATTCCTCTCGTCATGCGAATGAACATCAAATCAAACATGTACTGCTTTTCAAAAAATGCTTATGCAAACTCAATTCAAAGAACATACTTAGCTTTCTTTGGAGTCTTCTTAAAGTAGAAATTTTTCTTAAACGATCTGGCAAGAATTAAGAGCCTAGCAGCTCAAATGAATATTTCAGTCAAATGAAGTTTTCTCGCTGAAAAGTCGCCAAAAATCAACATCTGCTGTGATTTTGGCCCGCTCAAGACTGAAATCAAATGAAAGCATGTTTGCCATCATCAGTCATGCAATTTCTTAGCTTCCAAAATCTTAAAGTAGTTAGATGAGCTTGAGGGGTCGACAACATATCTTATATACATATGTATATAGGTGTGTTCCAAAAGAAACAAGCTGTTTAGACTATATTATGTTCAAATTCCATCTCTCGTCATGAATGAACATCAAATCAAACATGTACTGCGTTTTCAAAAAATGCTTATGCAAACTCAATTCAAAGCACATACTTAGCCTTCTTTGGGAGTTTTCTTAAAGTAGAAAGTTTTCTAAAACGATCTGGCAAGAATTAAGAGCCTAGCAGCTCAAATGAATATTTGAGTCAAATGAAGTTTTCTCGGCGAATAGACGCCAAAAATCAACATCTGCTGTGATTTTGGCCCGTCTGCGCACTGAAATCAAATGAAAGCATGTTTGCCCCATCATCAGTCATGCAATTTCTTAGCTTCCAAAATCTTAAAGTAGTTAGATGAGCTTGAGGGGTCGACAACATATCTTATATACATATATGTTCCAAAAGAAACAAGCTGTTTAGACTATATTATGTTCAAATTCACTCTCTAGCGAATGAACATCAAATCAAACATGTACTGCGTTTTCAAAAATGCTTATGCAAACTCAATTCAAAGCACATACTTAGCTTTCTTTGGGAGTCTTCTTAAAGTAGAAAGTTTTCTAAAACGATCTGGCAAGAATTAAGAGCCTAGCAGCTCAAATGAATATTTGAGTCAAATGAAGTTTTCTCGGCGAATAGACGCCAAAAATCAACATCTGCTGTGATTTTGGAAAGTCTGCGCACTGAAATCAAATGAAAGCATGTTTGCCATCATCAGTCATGCAATTTCTTAGCTTCCAAAATCTTAAAGTAGTTAGATGAGCTTGAGGGGTCGACAACATATCTTATATACATATAGGTGTGTTCCAAAAGAAACAAGCTGTTTAGACTATATTATGTTCAAATTCCCTCTCGTCACGAATGAACATCAAATCAAACATGTACTGCTTTCAAAAATGCTTATGCAAACTCAATCCAACGCACATACTTAGCTTTCTTTGGGAGTCTTCTTAAAGTAGAAAGTTTTCTAAAACGATCTGGCAAGAATTGAGAGCCTAGCAGCTCAAATGAATATTTGAGTCAAATGAAGTTTTCTCGGCGAATAGACGCCAAAAATCAACATCTGCTGTGATTTTGGAAAGTCTGCACACTGAAATAAAATGAAAGCATGTTTGCCCTATCATCAGTCATGCAATTTCTTAGCTTCCAAAATCTTAAAGTAGTTAGATGAGCTTGAGGGTCGACAACATATCTTATATACATATATATAGGTGTGTTCCAAAAGAAACAAGCTTTTTAGACTATATTATGTGCAAATTCTCTCTGGCATGTCATGAATGAACATCAAATCAAACATGTACTGCGTTTTCAAAAATGCTTATGCAAACTCAATTCAAAGCACATACTTAGCCTTCTTTGGGAGTCTTCTTAAATTAGAAAGTTTTCTAAAACGATCTGGCAAGAATTGAGAGCCTAGCAGCTCAAATGAATATTTGAGTCAAATGAAGTTTTCGGCTGAATAGACGCCAAAATCAACATCTGCTGTGATTTTGGCCCTGCTCAAGACTGAAATCAAATGAAAGCATGTTTGCCCCATCATCAGTCATGCAATTTCTTAGCTTCCAAAATCTTAAAGTAGTTAGATGAGCTTGAGTGGTCGACAACATATCTTATATACATATATTTTCCAAAAGAAACAAGCAGTTTAGACTATATTATGTTCAAATTCCTCTCGTCATGAATGAACATCAAATCAAACATGTACTGCGTTTTCAAAAATGCTTATGCAAACTCAATTCAAAGCACATACTTTGCTTTCTTTGGGAGTCTTCTTAAAGTAGAATGTTTTCTAAAACGATCTGGCAAGAATTAAGAGCCTAGCAGCTCAAATGAATATGTGAGTCAAATGAAGTTTTCGCTAAAAGACGCCAAAAATCAACATCTGCTGTGATTTTGGCCTGTCTCACTGAAATCAAATGAAAGCATGTTTGCCATCATCAGTCATGCAATTTCTTAGCTTCCAAAATCTTAAAGTAGTTAGATGAGCTTGAGGGTCGACAACATATCTTATATACATATGTATGTTCCAAAAGAAACAAGCTGTTTAGACTATATTATGTTCAAATTCCTCTCGTCGTGAATGAACATCAAATCAAACATGTACTGCTTTTCAAAAATGCTTATGGAAACTCGCTTCAAAGCACATACTTAGCCTTCTTTGGGAGTCTTCTTAAAGTAGAAAGTTTTCTAAAACGATCTGGCAAGAATTAAGAGCCTAGCAGCTCAAATGAATATATGTGAGTCAAATGAATTTTCGCTAAAAAAGCCGCCAAAATCAACATCTGCTGTGATTTTGGCTGCCTACTAATACTGAAATCAAATGAAAGCATGTTTGCCATCATCAGTCATGCAATTTCTTAGCTTCCAAAATCTTAAAGTAGTTAGATGAGCTTGAGGGTCGACAACATATCTTATATACATATGTATATGTGTTCCAAAAGAAACAATCTTTTTAGAATATATTATGTTCAAATTCTCTCTCGTCATAATGAACATCAAATCAAACATGTACTGCGCTTTCAAAAATGCTTATGCAAACTCAATTCAAAGCACATACTTAGCTTTCTTTGGGAGTCTTCTTAAAATAGAAAGTTTTCTAAAACGATCTGGCAAGAATTAAGAGCCTAGCAGCTCAAATGAATATTTGAGTCAAATGAAGTTTTCGCTAATAGACGCCAAAAATCAACATCTGCTGTGATTTTGGCCCGTCTGCGCACTGAAATCAAATGAAAGCATGTTTGCCCCATCATCAGTCATGCAATTTCTTAGCTTCCAAAATCTTAAAGTAGTTAGATGAGCTTGAGGGGTCGACAACATATCTTATATACATATATGTTCCAAAAGAAACAAGCTGGTTAGACTATATTATGTTCAAATTACCTCTCTCGTCGCGAATGAACATCAAATCAAACATGTACTGCGTTTTCAAAAATGCTTATGAAAACTCAATTCAAATCACATAATTAAATAGCTTTTGGAGTCTTCTTAAAGTAAAAAGTTTTCTAAAACGATCTGGCAAGAATTAAGAGCCTAGCAGCTCAAATGAATATTTCAGTCAAATGAAGTTATCTCGCTGAAAAGACGCCAAAAATCAACATCTGCTGTGATTTTTTCCCGTCTGTGCACTGAAATCAAATGAAAGCCTGTTTGCCCCATCATCAGTCATGCAATTTCTTAGCTTCCAAAATCTTAAAGTAGTTAGATGAGCTTGAGGGGTCGATAACATATCTTATATACACATCCATTTAGGTGTGTTCCAAAAGAAACAAGCTGTTTAGACTATATTATGTTCAAATTCCCTCTCTCGTCGCGAATGAACATCAAATCAAACATGTACTGCGTTTTCAAAAAATGCATATGAAAACTCAATTCAAAGCACATACTTAGCTTTCTTTGGGAGTCTTCTTAAAGTAGAAATTTTTCTTAAACGATCTGGCAAGAATTAAGAGCCTAGCAGCTCAAATGAATATTTGAGTCAAATGAAGTTTTCTCGTGAATAGACGCCAAAAATCAACATCTGCTGTGATTTTGGAAAGTTCAAGACTGAAATCAAATGAAAGCATGTTTGCCATCATCAGTCATGCAATTTCTTAGCTTCCAAAATCTTAAAGTAGTTAGATGAGCTTGAGGGGTCGACAACATATCTTATTTACATATGTATATAGGTGTGTTCCAAAAGAAACAAGCTTTTTAGACTATATTATGTGCAAATTCCCTCTTTCGTCGCGAATGAACATCAAATCAAACATGTACTGCGTTTTCAAAAAATGCTTATGCAAACTCAATTCAAAGCACATACTTAGCTTTCTTTGGGAGTCTTCTTAAAATAGAATGTTTTCTAAAACGACCTTACAAGAATTAAGAGCCTAGCAGCTCAAATGAATATGTGAGTCAAATGAAGTTTTCTCGGCGAATAAACGCCAAAAAATCAACATCTGCTGTGATTCTGGCCGTCTGCACTGAAATCAAATGAAAGCATGTTTGCCCCATCATCAATCATGCAATTTCTTAGCTTCCAAAATCTTAAAGTAGTTAGATGAGCTTGAGGGGTCGACAACATATCTTATATACATATATGTTCCAAAAGAAACAAGCTGTTTAGACTATATTATGTTCAAATTCTCTCTCGTCATGAATGAATATCAAATCAAACATGTACTGCTTTCAAAAATGCTTATGCAAACTCAATTCAAAGCACATACTTAGCTTTCTTTGGGAGTCTTCTTAAAGTAGAAAGTTTTCTAAAACGATCTGGCAAGAATTAAGAGCCTAGCAGCTCAAATGAATATTTGAGTCAAATGAAGTTTTCTCGCTGAATAGACGCCAAAAATCAACATCTGCTGTGATTTTGGCCCGTCTGCGCACTGAAATCAAATGAAAGCATGTTTGCCCCATCATCAGTCATGCAATTTCTTAGCTTCCAAAATCTTAAAGTAGTTAGATGAGCTTGAGGGGTCGACAACATATCTTATTTACATATGTATATAGGTGTGTTCCAAAGAAACAAGCTTTTTAGACTATATTATGTGCAAATTCCATCTTCGTCATGTAATGAACATCAAATCAAACATGTACTGCGTTTTCAAAAAATGCTTATGCAAACTCAATTCAAAGCACATACTTAGCTTTCTTTGGGAGTCTTCTTAAAATAGAATGTTTTCTAAAACGACCTTACAAGAATTAAGAGCCTAGCAGCTCAAATGAATATGTGAGTCAAATGAAGTTTTCTCGGCGAATAGACGCCAAAAATCAACATCTGCTGTGATTCTGGCCCGTCTGCGCACTTAAA
>NW_024401322.1:0-1000 GCF_016859285.1 Xiphias gladius
GTACTGGACTTAGATTCATCAGGTGTCAGAAACACATTAAATGAGTGCTAATGTTGCTCTGTGTCTGCCAGATGTGTAAATAGACAATAGCTCTCTAACATGTCAGCCATATCAACGTCATAAGGCCACAATATGTCAAACATGTGACTTTCAGCTTGTTGTGGGGTTCTGTGGCCATAAAAGAGAGAAATGCAGCTTTAAAGATTAAATATTAAATTCTAACAGGAAAAATTATGTCTTTAAACCTGAAGATAGGAGTTGTTGTAAAGGGGACCGAACCAATGTCACTGAAACTGACTTTTGTACATTTGTTTTTGGAAAGTAACTTTTTAGTTTTGGTTTCATACTTGTATTCTTTCAGTGACGAAAGCGATTTGAAGATTTCTAAATACTCAGATTTGCAGATAGTCTGCTCTCTCCTGCTGAGAAACTAATGGGTTTAGTCTTTTCAGGAGTGACACTGAAAGTTCTGGGAGACAAGATGAAAGTCAGATCCCTCCAGCTCTCCGTCAAAGAAAGGTGGCTCGCCTCACTGTGTCTGTGGTTAGTGTGACACTCCATTTCCTTCTCTATGGAGATATTACTATCCTCTCTGATACTGTAGACTAACAGTGTGTGTCTGGTATTTTCCCCTCTCACAGGACAGTCAGAGAGCTGTGACTGCAGCGACCAGAAAAGATGACAATGGTGACATTTGGTAGGTACACTCTGCTAAGTAGAGGGTTGTAATCCTTGTGTAGCTCTCGAAATGGTATCAAGTATTTTTTAAAAGCTGGTTTACTGCTCCAGAGTTCCAATCGGTTACAAATACAGTATATTGTGAGATAGAACGTTACAGGCAGACACTTTAGTAAATGGAAAAACAAAAACTTACATTTCAAAGCCTTTTTAAAATTAATTTTGTGATTCCATTGTAAAACTTAATAATTAATTAGTAATTTAAAGACGAAATAATGAAATTGAAGTATTAATTGGCATATTTATTGATCTTTATATTCTT
>NW_024401325.1:0-1000 GCF_016859285.1 Xiphias gladius
TTCCCTGTTGTAATTGGGATATGGATATTGACAGGAATGGTATTTGCAAATGGGAAACTGTTAATTACAGTAACTCTGACATGACATGAATGCAGAATAATTCCATCAGTACAACAACAAAGTCAAGTCATACTCATAATTGTGCTGTTCTGAGTTTTACTTTTTAACAGAAATATCTTATCTTCATTTACTAATTAATTCTTCGGGGTTTTACTTTGCTGTTTTATTATCTGTGTTTTTCTACTGTCAATGAAACCCAGCACTTCATGCAGATGTTTAACATTAAAAGCCCACCAGAAAGGGAAGGAAGTATACCCTTTGAGTTGCTAGAATTATGCTTTTAATGTGAAATGCCTGTGCAGGAAGTGTTGATGTAGCTTACAGTGATTTAAAAAACTGTAAAGTAAGAGCAATTGGAATAAGTGAATGAGAACAGCATCACTTTTGAAAATAGAAGAGCAGAGTGGTGAGTATGACAAGACTCCGCTGTAATATTGCTGGAATTAGTGCCGTGGAAATCTACATTATACTTAATTTATCACAAAAAGGTTACTTTTAATCAAAAAGTAATGTAGATAATAGCCGGCTACATTAGCTGTTTTGGGTTACAACAGTCTCAAAATGTGATGTGCTGCAATTTATGGCACTGCTGTGATTACTGGTGTCCCCCGGATTCTAGCCTATCTCGTTGTGAATTTAACAATTGCATATGCAAGCAGGACAGACTGAAAAAAACGATTCTGCAAACTGATCTGCACTTTAAGTTTGTGTTTGGTAAAAGGTATCAAAGCAACTACAGTCCAGGGAACAGCATGGAGATTCTACTTTGTTACTTGCCAGGAACAGTAGCTAACGCTAGCTAGTTTTCTGCAGATATCAGGCTGAAATCCAGTCATGTTAATAAACAAAGAGCTGGAGCAGATAAATTAGAGTGTAGATTTTCTACTCTATCTGTGCTGAAACTAACTATTAAAGTTGGTGATGGTGCTCTATTTAGTTG
>NW_024401326.1:0-5722 GCF_016859285.1 Xiphias gladius
TCGAGGCCAACGGGTCCGAGGGAGCTCTTGACGATGTTGGCGATGGATGCTGCGGCCATGACTGAATAGAAAAGAAGGAAGCTGCTACTAGCTGTACGTTTTAAGGCAGCTCGCACATCATTAAACATGTCTGGTTGAACTTATAACAACCATTGTAGCACAGCAATATTCTGTCATTTTATTCAGTGGGGTGCACAGTCAGCCTGCCACACCTTCAGACCATGACAGTTTTTTTTTTATCCCATTAGCATAGCCGTCCATTCATGGTGTTGCGAATGAAAGGCACTAAAATGGGATTACCAAAATGTAATAAATGTTGCCAGCGTTAGGAGCTCATTGACTTTGCTTTGCAGAATCTCAACAAAAAAAAGGGCAGAGGCTTAAAATCAACGTTAATATTCGCGTTAGCGTTAGCAGTAGCCACACGTGTGTTGCATGCAGTAAATTAATCAGTGCTCCTGTCGTGCCTTAGACACGCACAGAAGAGACGCTAACTGTCGTCTGAAAAGCCAAGCAAAGCAGCACGATAACTCACCATTTTGAGTGCGAACAGACTCGCCAGTTGTTCTCTGGCCGAGCACGTTTAACGGACCATCTAATAGCGACATTTTGGACCACCACACAACCGAGAAGAAAGGAAGCGGCGCAGTGCACTATGGGTGAATCGGTATTAACCAGAAGGTTCGAGAAGAAAGTTTATCAAAAAACAAAAACAAACCCCGGACTTTAAACTACGACCGTTTCTAATTATGTAACAGAGCTCATTATTAAATATGTAATGAAGTTTCACGTTATCCAGTTCCCTTATCAAACTAGGAAAATACGGTTTTGTCAGGTTATTTCTTAAACACTACATTTCCCAGCGTGGCACCAAACCACCACGACGCCCCCTCCTTCGTCTTTTCTTCTGTGGATGATCTGTAGTTCACGGTGGTCTGCCAGTGCACGCTCTGCTGCAGGTTTTACTGGGACGATACTGATTTTTATGATGGTAGCATTGACCGTATATAAAAAGAATGGTACAGAGCGCAAAGAGCTACAGGCCCTGTCCAAGTACCTAGAAGTATCTAGAGTACCCTCCAATAATAAGTAAGTAGATCCCGGTGGGCCGCTGGACCGTCAATAACACCCTCGGACCGGTTGCTTCACTGGATTTGAGGGTTCCCCCCACCTGCCAAATCCCACTTTAACCACTGCTAATAATTGAAATGGTTGTCAAACACCAGCAAATCGCCCAGTACCGGCCAACAGGCCAACATGTCAATAAGGGGAGTAGTGGCACTTATTTTTTACACTTCAAGCACTGCCCTAAGCCTTTAAATATCCTTTAAATAACTAACTGCCCCTTTTATTTGATTTATACTTTATTTTAGCTTTAATGTGCTGATAATAATACTAAAGTCCCTGTATTCATGGTTTTCATTTGGATCAACCATACCATACAGATTTAATGTTTCCACCTCTCTCTCCTTGTGGTTCTGCCTCTTTTACAACCATGAATTAAAAACAACACTGCCTTGAAAATCAGTATTGTATGATTACATATATGTATATGTGTGTGTGTGTGTGTGTGTGTGTGTGTGTGTGTGTGTGTGTGTGTGTGTGTGTGTGTGTGTTTGTGTGTGTGTGTGTGTGTATGTTGTGTGTGCACACACTGTGCACATGTATATACTTCTTTGCTCTTCAATAAATCATCTCACGACCCCTCAGATTTATCTTGTGACCTTTTGGAGGGGCCCGACTCCACGGCTTGAAACCACTGAACCAAACTACCTTACAGTATGTACAGTAGTTACAATCACAATTGGCGTTTTACTGCAAGAGTGCTTTTACTTGTGATACCTTTGATATATTTTGCTGATAATACTTCTAAGCTTTTTCTTTTGTGTGCGGGACTTTTAGTTTTACTTGTACTGGACTACTTTTTACATCGTTGTAATAATACTTTGTTTTAGTATAAAATTTGAATGCTTCACCTGCCAAATCCCACTTTAACCACTGCTAATAATTGAAATGGTTGTCAAACATCAGCAAATCTCTCAGTATCTTTTATTCACTGTAGAAATTCAGTGTGTAACACCAAATGATTTGCCGATACAGGCCGATACACAGGCCAACATGTGAATAAGGGGAATCCTGGCACTTATTTTTTACATTTCAAGCACAGCCCTAAGCGCAACACACTTTATAAACTGAGGATGTCTTGAAAGAATGCATGTGTAGAGCGCTCAGAGCGTGTACTGTCCTTTAAATAACTAACCGCCCCTTTTATGTGATTTATATTTTATTTACCAGTGTGCTGATAACAATACTAAAGTCCCTGTGTTCACGGTTTTCATTTCATTCAACCATACGTTTATTTTTTTATAATCCCACAACTATGGAGATTTGTATTCTCTGCCTGAAGTATTTCCAGTTTAAATGTGTCTCATCATTATACAGTGTAAAGACGCAGACTTAATGTTTCCACCTCTTTCCCCTCGTGGTTCTGCCTCTTTTACAACCATGAATAAAAAAATGTAAAAAATCCTTGAAAAACAATACCGTGTGATTGTATTCATTTCAAAGAATATCAGTGCAAATATATATATTTGTGTGTGTGTGTGTGTGTGTGTGTATAGACGTACTGTGCCTATTTACTACTTTCCTCGCCCATTAATTATCTAACGACCCCTCAGATTTATCTCGTGACCTTTTGGAGGGGCCCGACCCCATGGCTTGAAACCACTGAACTAAACTACCTTACAGAATGTACAGTAGTTACAATTAACTCTACCTCAAGCAGCTACAACAATATAGCGATGCTTACACATTGCTGGTATGGTATTAACAATCTAATAATGTTGTATATAAAAATATGTTAATCATAGACGGCGTTTTACTGCAAGAGGGCTTTTACTTGTGATACCTTTGATAGACTTTGCTGATGATATGTCTGTGCTTTTTCATTTGTATGTGGGACTTTGAGTTTTACTTGTAGTGGAGTACTTTTTTTCCCTTGTTTTTATGTACATTGTCGTAATAATACTTTTACTTTATAAAACTTGACTGCTTCCCCCACCAGTGAGTACAATTACCTCAAAAGGGAGTAAATGTACTCAGTTACATTAAAACAAGGAGGATACAGGGACATTGATAGCGGTTGTATTGGTTATCAGTGAACTGTATGAACTGCTTGTGGATGAGGCCGTGACAGGATTCCAAGAGAACTGATCCGCGAATGGAACATTAGGTCAATAATGACGGTATGATTCTATAGAACTTGACACAACATATGTCACTGTGTTGGCTCACTTCACCTGTAGACTTCAGAGAGTTAACAGCTGAAATCCTCGCAGAAAACCGGAGACACAAAATCCACATTTCGAAGCGAAAAGACACGATTGTTAGAAAACCTAGCGTCAGTGAACGCATTAGGTAAGTTCTCAGATGGCTAGTTTTAGTTTTGGCTAGCAACAGTTAAACGATCAAGATCCTTTTACTCAAGTAAAAGTAGCGATACCACAATGTAAACACATTACAAGTAAATTCAGCATATTACTGAACTCAAAGTGCACAAGTTTTATCAGCAAAATTGCTTAAACACTATATTCATGGATTATTAAGCCTTATACATCAATATGAAAGCTGTATTTAAATGTTACTTGCTGAGGTGAAACCACTTATTATATACAGTATTGTTGGATAGTTTAATCTTTAATAATGCATCATATTTTACAAGCTTTACAATATGTTAAATAAGCTACATTACATCTTTATCTGCAAAGGTAAATGTAGCAAATTAAAATATTTAGTATTTCCCTCTGAAAAGTAGGGGAAGAAACATAGTAGTGTGCACTTGTGAAAGTGTATCAAAACCAGCTTTCTATTTATGTTACAGAAGCTCAGTCAGATCAAAATCTGATTTCAAGTGAGAACAAGCTCTGGGGAAACAACATCTCTCAAAAGGATGGATCCCACTGAAGAGTTTGAACTCACTATTAGGGAGATGAAGTGGGAAGATGTGCTCGACACTTTCCAGGCGGTGGTAGAGGAGATTTTGGGAGACGAACCCAACCCTCCAACTCCACCTACACCTCCACATCAACCGCCTTCCGTCGTCCCTGCTGAGCAAGGGTTCGACATCCACTCTCAGCCAGTGGAAATAATGAGTGGAGGAAGTGGCGGTTGCATTCACCAGGGTGCAGATCAACACAGCTTTGATCAGCTGTTGATGCATGCTCCTGGACTGAATGTTGGACAGGCTGCTCCAATGGTCTACCAAGAACCACTGTATGATCCAAATGTCATGCAGTCTGGTCACCTGCACAGCCAGGCAGGTGCTTACAGCCAGGGACAGGTAAGATGCTAAGTATCAAAGCGTGTCGTAGAATTTCACTTTGCAGAAAATCTCCAGTGCCTCCCTCATGTGTCTGACAAGATATTCTGTGTTGGTTTAAATTGAAAACTGCATGAGATTTTTTGACTGTGTATCGGGTCCTGTTAACCTTCCCTCTCTCTTCACAGTACCTGCCATATCAATGGCCTGTGTACAACGTCCCAGGAGCAGCAGTCGCCAGTGCTCCCCCACACCACGTAAGACCCTGGTTAACCACACGCATTCTGAAGCATCTTCACAGTTTGGTTGCAGATGCGGTGTAGTAGACAGCAGGTTTAGCGGCATCGCTGTGATATCAGTGCTGGACCGTTCACAGATCTTTGATAAAAAAATGACACGTTTTTAGAAGTTTCAGTGCACCTTATAATTAAACTGAATTGCAGGTGAATTAGATCAGTAAACCCACAAAACTGTCAAGATTTTCTTTTAGTGATGTGACTCGATGTGAATTAGGTTTCACTTTGGGATACTTGCTTTCTGACAGCAAGCTCTTAACTAAAAAGTAACATTTAGTTGAAATCATGTTGGGAGTCATGAAATGCTGCATTAATGCATTAACAAGGCTCTTGCCAAGCGTTTTCTACTGTGGTCCCATCTTCAAATGAATACATACTCCTAAATCCTGTGACCCTCTGCAGAAACATTCACACACTGCCGTGTTAACGCTCTCCAGAAGTGTCTTACTCCATGGGTGCCACTGCAGTTCATTCAAGCGGTTACTTTCTCTTAAAAAAGAGGGGAGACTCTGACACCTGGTGGACAGATGACATAGATGACGCAGCCTGTCTAATCCCTTGTTCTGTGTCTGTTTGTGTCTCCAGTGCAACAATGTGCAAGTGGTCACGCTCCCTCAAGGCATTGAGGGGAACCTGGTTCCTATTGGAACAATGTAAGTAACACACACATAAATGCAAACCAACACAACTATGAGCCTCTGTTTGTATCTTCAAACACACTTTTTATGTTATCTAATGTATCTGTCGGATTTTATTAATGCAGGAATGGAGAGGTGGTGTACGGGATTCCTGCAGATGTTTTTGCTCCTTGTGCTTCTGCTTCTGCTGCTCCTCCACTGAACACGCACATGTCACAGTAAGTCAGCCTGACTGGCTCATGATCTGTTGCAGTGGTCGCCGACTGGAAGACCATAACAAAGCCAGACTAATAATCAAATCACAGTCACCTTATATTTTGTTTCTTGCAGCGGTTTTGTGATTGCAAGTGTCTGTTTTTTTGTCTACCAAGATCCCAGCCAACTCTGTTGGTTGTTTCTAAACTACTTCTTTCCTCACTCACAGTTCTGCACAGTGGTAATGCGTGCCCTTATTCTGTTTTTTTTTTCCG
>NW_024401329.1:0-2000 GCF_016859285.1 Xiphias gladius
CTAACATATAAACATGTGGTCTGATTGTGGACACAGGGCTGTCTGGATGGGAGAAGATATAGATTCCACACAAGTAGACATGTTTGATATATGATAATATTGTGCACAATAATATTGTCCTGTTGTCCAAATGCTTTTCTTAGAAGCTTTTCCACTCCAGCAGATATTAAAGGATAAGTGTGGTGATAAGTCTGGTGGTTGCAGTGTTGCACAATTCCTTCATTATCATGAATGCACACTGTAGATTATTTTGATTCAGTCCCGAAGACATAATCCTGCTGCCAAAAAGACTCACTCTAGGACTAAATGTGTATTGATCAGCAGCTTAAAATAGTCCCCAACAAATGCCCTATTTCTTCCTGTTTAAGTAATGTTTGTTGAAAATTACAGTGGCCAGCTGTTTTAGAAAATTACTGACCCCTCCTTAAAAAAAAAAAAAATAAATTAAAAAAAATTTTTTTTTAAGATTTACAAGTTTAGTAGAAACCATTGGGCTTGGGGTTGAGTGCCACGGACAGTAAGGAAGTCAGAAAGGTATTGAGAGATGAACTAATACATTGTTGGTTTTGTTCTTTTTTGTTCTTTTTTTAAATAAATTGTTACCGTGAAAATAATACAAAAATATATACCTATTCTTTAAATTCTGAGGCAAACCCTTTGAACATGGAATTTTGCAAGTTTTGGTGGCATAAAAACAGTCATATTTAAAGAAACTGAATATTCTCACCACATTATCATACGACTAGAAATATCAGTCCATGAAAAGCCTTATAAACCATACTCTGCTGTCTGAAATGTAGATTTTGCACTCGGGGCATGTACGACCGTTAGTTAGTGTACATTACTTTGACATTTGTGACTGATGTTTTTTGCTCAGTGGCAGCTTTGTCATTTCTCCTAGAGCCACACAGATTAAACCTAGCCTATGTGTATCTGGAGACCAGTCTCTAAATGTGCTCAAACTTGATCTGTTGAGAACTGTTGCACCACTGTCCTACCTTCTTATTACAAACGTGACTGTGTTATTCCTGAGTCTCAGTACAAACCGACTTAACCTCAGCTCTAAAGGGCCTGCAAATGATAAAACACACAAGTCTCTCTTATATACCATTTCTTGTTGCAACCTTGATTAACACATCTGGCTGTGACATTTATAACCTGATACCAGCGAGTCAGGATGTGGTCACACAAACACACTTACAAAGACACACACAGGAAACACTGGATTAACTCATTTAGTGCTCATATACTCAGCCCAGACACGCAAAAATACACACCAAAGGACATGACTGACTCATGCAAATAAAACATGAAACTCTCACTCTGTATGCTGCTACCTACATGTGTGTCATGATCTTGTGCAGGAAGACACCATCCACCAGTTCCATGAACATGCTGACCCGTTCCTCTGAGCCCACATCGTCACACAAACCCAACGGGCCCAACATCTGCACCTAGAGACAGACACGTTAAAGACAAAGACAGGAGACACTGTATTACACATAGAAATATCCAATCTTGAGGTTTTTCCTTTCAACTGAATATGCTGGCCAACATCGTACTGTATTTTTAATGTAAAATTTCTAAATGATGTTTCGAAGAGGGAAAACGTTATTAAGCCTATCTGTATTAGACTGAAAGTTGACATGTTACAGATAGCTAGGGATGCTTTTGATGAGACTGTGATGAACAATGAACAACAATATCCCTCATCCCTGAAATATTTTTGGTTTAGTATATGTCTGCATATATGTTAACCTAAATGAACTGAAACCAGAGCTGAGCTGTGAGCCATCAGTGCATGGTTTGGCATCGGCCCAGGGAGCACCGGTCTGGGATCCCAGCATGTAGCTGAAGTGAGGGGATATTGCTGGAGACAAGTCTGACACACCAGGGTTCAAGAATGGCCTGCATCCTTTATTGTTGTCTGCAACTGTTGGCACTAAGTATATGCTGTGGCCTGGTAGTAGCTGGTATAGCTTCAAAGCTTAGTGTTATTT
>NW_024401331.1:0-7500 GCF_016859285.1 Xiphias gladius
AATTCCATTAGATGTAACAAGAAGTCATTTCTCCAGTGGTACCTGTGCTGTGACACAATAGATACCCTGAACTAAGATAGCAGAATGGTATCAACTGAGAAAAAGTCAGGTCAGTGCCTCCCTGGTAAACATGTCAGAAGTTATTTTTTCATCAGATTTTTGTTAGTTCAATCGGCCATTGAAAGAAACTACTGGAAACTCAATCTGCATTTACAAATGGATGAATCGACAGTGCATTCACACATACAGATACAAAGTAGTTGGCAGTAGGGCTGGGCAGTATATTGACTTTGGTATATCGGTATATTCTCAAACGAGATATGGGATTATACAAAATTGTTTATATCAATATAGATTGATATAGCTTGATGTTGCTTAACATAACCTGTTTCTTCCGGAAAGCCGTGCCAGTGTTTGCATCTCTCCTCTCTCACACTCTTCTTGCGAAACCAGCCCCCATCGTTCGCAAGTTCTAATGCAACATGGAGGGAGACTGTGCCAGTCTACGCTGCTAATGATAATTGTAATTGTACTGTATTTTGATCAGTCTGTTATTGTTAATGAAAACAACTGGAGGAGCAATCTCAGAGATAGCAGTGTTTCCAATACTTGGGCGGCTGTCCATGTAGATTAAAACCTGCTCAGGTAGATAAACTTGGGTAAATATTACATTAGAACACCTTATTTCACTCTTTTCAAACAAACCAATTTTGGCCGTACACCTATCGGAGTTACGTGCACTGCACTATCTGAGTGAGGAATAGAGGCTTCTCTGTGCACAGCTGTATAGCTAGCGTCTACTGACAGTCTGCATGTGAAACATTTAAGGGGCATCTGTAAATTGTAGCTACAGAAAATAATGTGGGTTACTCTTTCCCCCTCTCTGCATGCACATCGGTCATACTCCATACCACTCACCACGACAAGTAAATTCTTAACCTGTGGGAAAAACTGGATAGGCCTATTTTTATTTAATATAGGCTATTTATTTTATATAATTTTTCATTTGCATGTTTTGTAGCTGAATATTTTTAAACTGAACGAAACCCTGTCATTGCATTTTATTTTGATCACATTCCATTTTAATAAAAGTTCTTGTGACATCTCACGTGTGGTGTTGACTAACAACTGAACATTTATTCCATTGTGTAGAAAATACTGAGATATATGCACTCCTGGTTGAAATTATTGGCACCCCTGAGTTTTAAGTACAGAATTTAGAATATCTTCAAAAATAAATGCAAATTAGCCAATTTTGTATAATCAAAATATTTAATAAAATGTTCAAGGGTACTGAACAAAAGAAAAAATGAAAAAAAAAAAAAAACTTGCATAGTAGTGAAAAAATACAAACACAAAATGTACCCAAGACACAATTATTGGCACCCTTCACTAATATTTGGTTGCAGAACCTTTGACAGCCTCTAAACGTTTCTTGAAGCCATTTAGAAGCTTCTTGCACCTGCCTGCTGGTAGTTTCTGCCAGTCTTCATTTCTATGCGTTCAAGCTCTTTTAAGTTTACAGGAGTACTTCTTGCAATGGCAGATTTCAGCTCTCTCCAGAGGTTTTCAATGGGAGTTAGGTCAGGACTCATTGCTAGCCAGTTTAAAACAGTCCATCTTTTCCTTTTCAACCATTCTTTTGTTTGCTGCTGGATGTGCGCTTCGGGTCATTGTCCTGCTGAAAGACCTAAGACCTTCGCCTCAAACTTAATTTTGGGCAGCACATTTTGCTCTAAAATGCCGTGGTAATCTTCTGATTTCACCATTCCTTTGATAAATTCAGTTAACCAGTACCAGAGGCAGCCCCACAGCATACAGCATGACTGAACTATAGGTAGGGTGTTCTTTTCCTTATGGGCTTCATTTCATCAACTATAACCAAACTGATGCAATGCATTCCCAAAGAGCTCTACTTTGGTTTCATCTGTCCATAGAACATTATCCGAGAAAGACTGTGGTTTGTTTACAACATTTTTTTCAAACATTAGTCTTTCCTTTTTGTGCCCTTCTTTCATAGCGGTGTCCTCCTTGGCCTTTGCCAATTAAGCCCTACTTGGTTTTGTGTGCTGCACACCAGATTGCTCCAGGTCAGCCTAAACATCTTTAGATGTCTTGCGTGGTGTTTTTACACAATCCGCGTCAACCTTCGCAGACTACTCTCATTGAGTTGCTTCTTAGCACATCGTCCTGGAAGCATCTTAACTACTGTTAAGATGATGTGAAACATCTTGATAACATTATGAACTGTTGAAATGGGGATTTCAAGATCTTTGGTGATGGCCTTGTAGCCTTTGGAAATGTTATGTTTTTTGACAATAGCATTTCTGATTTCTGATACTTTCAAACAGCGCTGGTCTTTGCCACTGTGAAAAAAAAACTGGAAACAATCAGACCTTTTTTATGCAGTAAAACCATAATTTATTGGTTAATTAAGGTCCTGTGAACACTGAAAATTAAGCACAGGTGAGTCTTATTTGTTTTTTGTTTTATTTGAGGAACTAATTTAAATTCATCAAAAGGGTGCCAGTAACTGTGTCAAGCGTATATTTTATGTCTGTATCTATTTTTCGATATATGAAAGCATTTTTTTTTGTTGGTCAATAACTTTATACATTTTATGAAATACTTATACAAATTTGGTTAATTTGCATTTATTTCTGAAGCTACTCTAAATTCTGTACTGAAAATTCAGTGATGCCAATAATTTCCACCAGGACTATCGTGTATCATTATCCAGCCTAAAAATATCGATATGTTCTTGGGTTGGTAATGTGTTTAACATGCAATTTACATACTCTGCTCCAACTCGACAGTTGTTTTCTGATGTATCTGCAGCCGCCAGACAAACAATGTCGGTAGGACTGTCACTTTTTTTCCTAAAATCAAAATCGAACGAAGTTCGAAATGACAATTCATTTGAATATGACTGGCTCTCTACTGGCTGTAAACTCACACTCATCCAGTGGATATTTGCATAAAGCTGAGCCTTTCTCACCTATCTCCTTTAGTGCAGCTGGGCGCTTTTTGACTCTGAAAAGCTCAGCAGGGAACTCTGGGCTGCAAAGCCAGGTGTCATTCACTATTAACAGCTTTATGAATCCATGTGTGTGAATGCACATAAGACTCAAATTAGAAGAAGTGAAATGAGCTGATGACAACTTAAAACTACAGTATGCAACTTTTTTTTCTGATATAGTTTGTTGAAATATGTTCAAAAACCTAGCTTAATATTGAGAGTTTTATTTGCTAAAGGCTTCTGTGACCCAGACTCATTGAACAGCCTGGCAGCAGTGCAAAGATATTCCCTCCTGAATTTTGAGCGAGCCTCGCCCTGCTAACCAATCAGAGAAGGCCAAAGTCAGGAGTGGGAGCTCACAGCTGTCAATCAGTAAATTCCACAAACACGCATCTGGTGTATTACTTCTCTTGCTCCAAGGCTTCAAGCTAGTATTAGCTGCTGGACTATATCACTGTGGTTTACTCGCAGGTTAGCAAGCTCCGGATTCCTGCATTAGCTGGGCGGGGCGTAACAGAGCAAGGAGAGGGGGTGGGTGGGAGGAGCAGAGTGGTTTACTGTTGAGGCTAATGCTAGCTTGATGTCCAGAACTTGCATATTGTACCTTTAAATTCTAGTCAAGAAAAATACTGACTTTGTATTTCTAGGGATTTTGGAAAGTTTTTCAATTCACCTCAAAACAGTGTGAACTTTCCTGAAGCCTGTATTTCGTAGCCATTAGAGGAACTACAGCTTTAGGGTGAAGTCACATCAGATTTCTTTCCCTATTAATTTCTATGAGGAACAGAGCAAGACATATTCACTTGTGGTTGCAAATTCACTAGCCTCTCTCTCTTTGCACAGAGTTCAATCTGACTGAACTTTGGCAATCAAAACGACAAGGCTATATATTATTTTTGAATGAAGCAAATGCAAGGACAGCAACAGAGGTTAATGACAAAAAAGCAGTTGATAAGAAGCCTAATATTTTAAAAATTGAGAATTATTAATGTTAGCCCACTAGCCATTCTAACTCCTGCTATGCTTACCCTAACAATCCTACCAATGAAATTTCCTGTCCCACCTGCTTTTTGCCATACCACAAGAGTAAATTTTACCAGGCAAAATCAGGTCTGATTGCACCTTAAGACACCTTTGCAGTAGCTTCAAAACTCAGCTGTGATGGCTGCTGCTTGGTTGACAGTCATTCTAAAAAACATTGTTCCGGCAGTTAGTTACAGTTGCTCTGCCAAACAGTAGGCTTTAAAATGTTATATACAATATGTGTTTTTTTTTCAACCTTTATTTATTCAGGTGGATTTTGATGAGAGTAATGATATCTTTTTCAAGAAATGCCCTACTCAAACTCACACAGTGAAGCACCTGGAAGCTGCCTAATACAACCAGTCTGATTTGCTGGCCACTGAACACCTCCACTGGAGCAGTTGCAATTCAAGGTCCTTGCTAGCAGCAAGCACTGCTCTTTCCTTTTCCCCTCCCAGATATATCCTAAAATCTGGTTCAGAGATAAAAATCTGCTCCAAGGATTGTAATGGCAATGTTTAGGACACAAAACATATTTCTTTAACCCGTGGATGTGCACAGAAAGAAAAACTTAGAATCAGAAATAGAGAAACTAGTCAGGTAAAAGTTGCCCTGAGTCACATTTCTACTGTGTGGCCATGTTAACTGTGTGTGTCTGTGTCCAACAAAGATGGGAAAACTGTTGGTTGACCGGTCAGGTCAACCGGATGTGAGGCCATGGGGAAACAGGAAGTACCACAAGGTTAATAACCTTGTGACTGCTCTAGTGGTTGTCATATTCTGGGCTGGGAGCCCATATTGGGCATCAGAAGATTAAAATGGGTGCCAAGCAAACTCTGAAGACACTGGTATCTATAAGTCTGCTAGAGAATTAATACAGCTTATCTTATATTATTGTTTTTCACTTCGTTTTAATGTTGTGAAGCATCTTAAACTACACAAATTCTACAAAACATATGTCGTATCATTAAATCTACCTTTTAAAATGAATATATGCTTAGCCATAAGGCACATAATACATGATTTTCTGATGTTTGCTCCAGATTAAAGGACTCTGCTATACTCTGGTTTTGGTTTCAGTCAGTTACACCTAGTTATTTGCTCAATCTCTGCTTAAAGTTTAGTGAAATCCACGCGCTGTTTGCTCTGATGAAGATAGTTACTGTTTTTTTGTTTTTTTTTAAACCATTCACACCTTGGACATCAGCAAGACAGCAAATCATCAAAGCTGTGAGAATATTTGAGAGGAATAGGAGAAATTCTTGTGTGCATCAGCATTTTAATGGCAAAAGAAGAGGTCAGGAAACAGCAATACAAGAAGTGATGTACACCAGCACACAGGGGACACATCTTCTGTCACAGGGGAAACAGAAGATGAACTTCTGTTTGACAGTTAGTCAGGTTAGTTAGAGAAGTAAATTTGGAAAATCCTAGAGAAACCAACCAAAATCTCTCAGTGGACAACTTCATTTGAGGCTTTTACACTGAAAAACCTTTCCCCTGCCACTGAAGTGTTGTCGGTCCGTAGAGATCAATAAATCAAATCATTAAACACAAAGTATAAACCACAACTAAACTTCTATAGAAAGGTACATTGTGGATCGATGATGTTTGTTGCCAGCTACGATTTAGACAGTATCTTCTTGTAACATGTACCTGTACTGAAAGAGAGAAGAGAGAAGGGAGACAGTAAAAACAGAGGCAGAGGTCAGCAGCTCATGCGCATTATCAACACAACTGCTGCACCCACTCACCCACACCACCAGCGGTGACTGCATGAAAGTGGCCAGTAGCTCGGAGAGAGTCACATCCATGGTTTTTCACACGGCTTCCGACTCCGCTTAATAAATCACCAACAAATCATTAATCCACCGCTCAATCAGTCGGTATTCCCAGCAGGCTCGCGGTACGTCTCTTCAAAGGTCAGAACAAAGCCCCCGCGAGGGCACTGACCTCCCTCCTCCCTTGCACGAGCTCTCTCTCTCTCTCTCTCCTTCTCTCTCTCACACCACTATTGTCTCGCGCTGTCTCGTTTCCCTAAACACAAGGTTCAAAAATAAATAAAATACATATGAATAGAGACCGTTTGTAGTTGTTTGAAGTACTTCCACATACGCCTATATGCACCCCGGAGCCAGATCCGTTAGTTAAGCGAGCAAAAATATCCAGTCTATTTTCCGGCTAAAGGTAAAGCACTTGCTCCAAACTTCGCAGGACAGTTATTCGCGTCACCCGGGATACACAACTCAAACCGTAAAGTGGCGAAACCATCTGCGAAATAAGAAGAGTTAAATAAAAAAAGTGGAGTAAAGTAAAATCCACGATATAGAAGGCACAGAGAGTGTTAAAGTAGTTGCTTCCGTTGTTTGAAACATCTCCACCACCTCTCTGTACTTCTTCCCTCTCCTTCTCTCCATCAACCAGACTCTAAAACCAGAGGCAGGGAAGGATTGGCTGACAGGAGTACCGACCAATCCGCTACAGCAAGAGGCGTGGCTACCGCCATTTGCGGTAAATACAGTGCCGTCATTTGGTAGACTTTTCTATAAAGCTGACATCACCGCAAAACAGACCAAACCAGCCAAAGAGTTTAGATGGTACAAGATATCGACTGTCCTAAGAGCGGGTTTTTAAAATAGATTTTATTTGTCAGTTAGGTACTGTAGTGAGTGCTACGTAATTAAGTAATGTTATAATAAATGGTCCCATAATGTTTACGTTTTTATTTTTTGCAGGCCTTTAAGAACAGAGTTTCTTAAAGCAGTATATAAAAGATAACCGTAACAAACCATGGCAGTATTGTAATAATCATTGCCAATATATTAGATGAGAACGTAAATTATCTTGATATACTGCCAATATTAATATAATTATTGTTCCATCTCTTGTTAGTTTGCGCCCGTGTTAGCTGAATAGTAATTTTATCTTGTAAAGCAGCTATTTCACCACGTCTATTACCTGTATATTAATAGAGTGTTTTTTAAACTAGACCCAAAAAAAAGTAATTTTAGCTTACCAGCTATGTGATAAGACAAGTGAATAACTGGCTAACATCACTTAGACGCTTAGCAAGCAAAGGTTTCATTAATAACATTAACGGCTGTTGTGCATGGCTAAGCACTGTGACGTGATAATTTTCACATCAGACATTTCGCTTATCAGAGCAGTAAAAGCACAACTGTAACAACATCAGCTATTATTCGATTTCATTTACATGTCCCAGTAAGACATGTCAGTGAGCCAGCATGCACATTGCAAGGCCCTAAAACTGGGACATTAAAATGGAATGCAGCCTTTACCTTACGTTTGCTTTCTTGTTATGAAATGACGAAGTTACTTCTGTGATTAATGTCTATACCATTATTATGGAAGGGAAATTGTTTTCAAGAAGGTTTCACAAAGGTTAATTTATTTGTAATAAATGTTTTTCTATCTACTTAGACAATGGAGAGGTTTTT
>NW_024401332.1:0-1000 GCF_016859285.1 Xiphias gladius
ATAAAGCGTTTTAGAACTCAAATTTTCACACATAACTCAGTTGATTAATAGATCCACCAGCAAAACTGAATTCAGAGGGACACTTGATAGAAACCAGAAAGCAATTACTAGCATGATTTACTTGGTATGGAATTAAGTGTCAGTATTCAGGCAGGTCCAGACTTTACTTAGCATGATGTTGGAATGACCTGCAGAATGCAGCAAAATGCCAGCCATAAATCAGTACAGCCAAATGTCTTCTAACAAGCCTCTGAGGCTTGCTGTATAGTAAAGAGACTGGTTTGTCCTTGCTTCAAACAATAATATGGTAATGATTGCAGATTCTAGGAGTTGATCCCTGACTTATATTTAGTCCCCATGAGGCTAATTTTGTTTGTCCTGTTAGAGCTGTGAGATGATGTAAATGTTCTTTCACTCTGTAGTTTATTATATTTGTTGAACAGACACCTTGAGTTCAGTTGTTCCACCCTAGGTCAGAAATAGGGGGTTGCAGGTCAACTATTTTTGCTGCACTGAGTACTCAGGTAAAAAGAGTGTTTATGGGGAACTCCCCAAATTTTGCTGACTCCTCCTCCACCTCTGCAGTATCTGAATGGGGATCCCCCAAGTGCCTTCCCCCTTCTGACTGATGTGCATTATTGAAGAGTGTGTGGAGCAAAGAGAGACAGCACGTTGTCATCATCCATGGTATCCTCTCCAGCATGAACATGAGGCCCAGGTGGAAGAACGCATTCCTGGCAGGGGTAGGGATGATGAGGAGGAGGAATGAAAAGTCTCAAACCTGTCCATCCTCTTTGATAAACTCTTAAGAGCAGTCAGAATTTTAAGCTGCATGTCTGAACTGCCACCTTCTCCAGTTGGAACAGGGTTTGAGCATTTAGCAATGTTAACCTCCTCTTCACAGTTTGGTCCTTGGAGATTATGACAGTGGTCACACAATGGTTGTGAGAGCGCTTATGACTGTGCTTATCTGAAGAGCGTTCTCCCTCCCTGCCGCACT
>NW_024401335.1:0-2000 GCF_016859285.1 Xiphias gladius
AGTGAATTACTTGAAGATAATATTTGAATGATGTAATTGCAGGAGTTATTATTTTTTCAAGTTATTATAGAGCTATGGCTAGTGCGCTACAGTGGAAGCAGCAGTAGAGTGTCATTTAGCTTTTAAATTACATCCTTCATCTTATCATGTCTCCTTCACCATGGTTTGTTTTCACTGTGAATGTGATGCTAATGACTAATGTAAGCATGTCGGGAAGGGTGTGACTGAGGGTGGTCCTGTTTGAACATATGAGTGGGTTGTGTTTTTGTGCTTGATGTATACATTTTTCTCCTTTGCAAGTAGTTCCTTATCTTGTAGCATAAATATGTTGATTCTACGACTCTTCTCAGAGTACTTGTGGATGCTTTTGCAGAAATACTTTTAGTGAGACACCAGCATACAACTGTGAATTTTACCCATTCACTTCTTGAATTCCATGATATTGACAAATGCAGGTCCACTCAGGCAAGTGATACCTGGCATTTTATTTTCATAAATATCACCTGTGCTGTAATGATCAAGCTTTGAAACTTTGTAGAAAATCAAAACATTACTGATTTGTACTTGGTATATTGAACCTGGCTGTACAGTCAATGCCAAAATGTGGTATCACAACAGTCACAGCTTTGGTATTTTCCAGCCAGCTGGAGTTGTACTGCTCTTTATCCGAAACTGACACTTCTGGGAAGGCAGTATTGATGCTTAGCTCTGCAAGGATTATAGTAAGAGGTGGCCTGTCCAGGTTGGAGTGGTGCAATCCAGGCTTAACCACAGCATTATACAAGAGCTGGAAAAAAGAATGAACTGAAAGTGACAAGAAACATAGTGAGAAAAAATGTCCTATAATGTAGTAAGTAGATTTTCATCGAATGCATCAAGCAAATTAATTTGATAAAATCAAATCCATCTTCTAAACCTTTATGTAACTTTTGATGATAAAATGCAGACTTCAAGTAAATTATTGTGCATCGGTGTAGCTGGTGACTCTAGATTTTATTTACTTTTCAATATTTGTATATTTTGTGCATTTGAAAGTAAAATTGTACGAAAGCATCCGTTTTTCACCATATTTTGAAGTTGGAATGATGCTGCTACAGTACAGCATGATAGTTAAACCCTGTTATTCATTTTCTTTTAAGAGAGCCATGCCATCCTGTCTAACCATAAACTGAATGTCAGTTTAGGCAGAGTCTAGTGTTTTTTTGTAGCTAGATATACCAAAGCACAAACCATATATATGTGGTTCACTGGAAAAACAGATGGAAAGTTTTCTTGCTCTGTCCCTCTCTCTCACACAGCCTCACACTGCATGAAATACAAATAGCATTTGTAACAACAATAGGTTACATTATGATATCAGATAACTGTGAGAAAACAAATGTCATCACATCCCTCAAGATCCACTGTCTAGAAAACCCATGCATAAGTGGCTCTAAAACAGTACTCGGAGCAAAACATTTTCGAATACTTGTACATACACCTAGTTTTTGTGTTACACTCCCAGATGAGATTTGCATGGTTGGATTTTTTATGGTCTGTTGACACGGACCTGCTTTGCATAAGTAGTAATTTCTCAGATTCAGCTATTCAAGTGGTGGTTAGTGTTACAGTGATAATAGTGTATCTGTGTGCCAGTGAAGTAAGGGAGTCACTGAAAGTAGAAGGCTGTCGTGTCAGGCACTAAAACACACAAAAGTTGTGTGTTGTGGTTCAACACATTGTATGTGTGTGAGAGTGTGTCAATGTGTATTTCTGAGACATGCAATTATTGCAGCATATTGTAACAGAGCCTGAGACACATGAACAGGTCTTGTACTTCCTTATCAGACATCCACCCATATCTTAAAATTGAGATCCACATGTGCTACAATACATTTCTGTGGTTCTCTGATCCATCAACAACGACCTCTGAGGCAGTCCCTAAGGGGAAGGAAAGGCCAAATTGTTACTGTCATCTTATATTCGCCTCTTGTTGCACAGACAATGATTGCTCTGTTGAG
>NW_024401336.1:0-1000 GCF_016859285.1 Xiphias gladius
TATCATCTTAATTAGTACATTAACTGTCTCTCAGATAACTCAGACTTATTATAACGGTTATCCTCAATAGGATATTTAGCTCGAAGAGCACCTTAAGTCTCAATTACCAGGTTTCTAAATTACCTAACACTGTGAACTTTGCAACATCTCAGATATTTAGTTGAGAACTGTTTATAATGTATTTTCTTCTTTTACATATTATGATACACTACCTGACAAGGTGGTAAGGTGGTGTCTTCCTAGTAGCAAAATATTTTTTCTGCATATTTAAAAGCATTCATAGGATGCTTTTTATGTCTAAACCTATTTTACCATTAGTTGAACTATATTTCTTCTCAAATAGCAATACAGTCTCTGTAGCAATATGTACATTCAACTAAAAATGTTAAAGGTACCAAACAGCAAATGAGTCTTGCACTACCCCCCTAACTCAAACTGACAAGGAGTTGGTCCAAAAATACAATGATGTCCCTGCAGTCTACCCGACTACCCTCCAAACACACACAGCCACACAAATGTGCACACTCGCACAAGCAAACAAAGTCTTCCCTTTCCATAGCCGGACACTCGCCACCACGGTGGTCTGGCTGGAGAGGGATGAAGGACAGGGAGGCACGAACGGCAGATGTCCACCCTCGTTTCTCATAAAGGCTGGCGAGCGAGGGGAAATTATGGAGGGGTGGAGGCAGAAGGAGAGGATTAAATAAACAACAGAAAAATGACAGCCACTAATGAGTCATGGAGAAGCTGGTCCACTAATCATTAAAATCCAATAGACTTGTTGGCCCAAACCGTCGATGGGAAAGGATGTGTGTGCTCGTGTGTGTGTGTGTGTGTGTGTGTGTGTGTGTGTGTGTGTGTGTGTGTGTGTGTGTGTGTGTGTGTGCTCGTGTGTGTGTGTGCTCGTGTGTGTGTGCTCGTGTGTGTGTGTGTGTGTGTGTGTGTGTTTGCAGAGAGAAACTGCAGGTTTCAAGGGTCCATATGTCCATGGGGTTTTTAG
>NW_024401337.1:0-2646 GCF_016859285.1 Xiphias gladius
GTTTGATACTTAACAAGCAGCCTCTTTATGTAAAAACACTGAACTTTCTCAGTGACCCTCAGCATTGGAGAGAAATCCTCAGTTTCCACTTGCACATGTTGAAAGGCAGATGAAGAGACAGAAAAGTGGTTGTGTTTGAATGAAAATAAATGAGTGGAAGAAATCAGAGCACATGAAAGTTGGGTGAAAAAGCAGGGGTCAGAAAAGATGGAGAAGATGGAGAAGATGGAGAAAGGAGGTGGGCGAGAGGTGGTGACATTTTCAACACATCCCACTCAAAGTCTGTTTACACCATCAGTGAACAGAGGGGGAGCTGTCAGGAGATGAGGTGCTCTTACCTTGGCAGGGATCTTGGCAGGATGGTTTTCGAGTATGAGTCTCTTCAGGTGTAAAATCCACATGCGCTTGTCTTGTTGTGATTTGGCCTGGGGGCACAGTGCGAAAAATCACAGAAGATACAATCAGGCATGCACTTTAAAAGGCAGCTGAGACCGTTGGGATAAGCCCTTTAAAATTTGGGAGATGGCTTTCTTACATCACACACATTATCTTTTCTTTTTCAGGGCTTGCCTACAGTGGTTAGGTAACAACAATGGCTGCCATTAGCCATTAACACTCAACATGTCTGAGCAACTCAGTGAGGTGAGACTGAACGCTCGACAAAACAATCAAACACCTGCAAATAATTGTCACACTGTGTGACTGCACTCTTGCACAATATGTCTGGTGGCTAGTTTAAAACATGTAATTACATTCACAAAGTGTTTGACTTTTGTTATGATGTGTGCTTTCTTATGCAGCGTTGCTATACCTGGACTGTGTGCTGCAGTTTGGGATTCTTGTAGTGAAACACACTGAAACTCAGTGGTTCTTTAGGAATCACTTCCACCAGCATCAGGTTACAGCACTGCCACAGACAGTTAGAAAGTCATGTTAAAAATACTGTTATTGCGCAGAAACATTTGTACGTTTAGCGTCTCTTTGGGACAGGCAGTGCTTCGAGCAGCATGACTGACCAGGATGTGAGCCTTGTACGTGTAGGTTTCTTCTCGTTTCTTGGTAATCAGCAGAAGCTTGTCAAACAGGAAGAGAGTTCTCTCGTTCTTGGCTCGCTGCAGACGAAACGTTCCTTCAAGAACCAGCTCTCCGTAGCCAGTCAGATCAGGGCCTTTCCAGTTGGTCAGCTGGCTCTGGATTTCCTGGATTGAGCACAGAAGGGAGTTGAATAACTTAATGTTTATTTTAACATAAACAGGAAAGACAGTTGCCCAATTGCAATGAATAATATTGATATTTTAAAAACATCATTGACCTACAGCACATAAAAATTAAGTTAAAGTGATCTGGTTTAGTAAAAAACTAAAATGAAATACGGAAAAAAGATGCAGAGAATGAGCGAAAAAGAATGTAAGAGTGAATAAAGGTCTTCATGTGCATGAGTGCGAGTGTTAAAAGATTATTAGTAATAGTTAACTTCTAAAGCACTTTTTAAAAAAAACGATTAAAAAGTGCTTTACAATATGAGAAATAAAAAAACAAACAAATATAAAAACATGAACAGATAAATGTTAAAACAATAAAAACTGTAAATAAATCACTGAAAAGCTGTCATAATAAAGTGGTTTTAAAAGAGTGTGAAGGTGGAGGATAGAGGATGCGTGTTGTGCTACTGGATTGCGGGAGAATAGACTTATGACAGTAAAGAAAAAGTAAAAAAAAGAAAGGCCCAATGTTAAGTAGACAAAAAAAAACCTATAATGATGAGGAAAAAACAAACAAACAACAAAAACTTAAAATTACTACTGAGCCAATCCTCTCTCCAGACAATGAGACTGAATGCTTCCAAACACATTCCTGCATTCATCTGACCATTCTGGCTCCCAGCTGATAAAAGAAACAAGCTTCCCTTTTATGTGTCCTCCTTATGCAAGACCATCATTAGCCCAGTGGAATACGCAGTAACTTGCGTAAGACGCGGGCGGGATCAGAGCCTTGGCTGATTCAAACCTAAAGTTCACATAAACTGTTCCGCACAACAATAAAAGAATTGGCTCCTCGAAACCGGCTCCTCCTGTTTTAGTTACGGGAATAATGAGAGGCATGGCAAGTGTGCGGCATACATCATCACATGCTCAACGTTGAAGGGATTCAGGAGAAAGCGGGACGCCGCTAACGGTCCTAATATGGACATAAAGTCAGTCATCATTTTTATGTTGTGTGCGCGCTTGTCGTACCTGCAACCTAACAGCGTGCTCGTGTTTTCTCTTCATGTCGTTGATGTGCCAGGCCACTCTCTGCATGGTGTCTATGGCTTCCTGCACAACCTCGTAGTTCTCTGTGTCCTTCTCCATGTGGTTGGCTATCTCCTGCACAGACAACACACACACACACACACACACACACACACACACACACACACACACACGGGAGTTAGCACTTGCACATATGCTCACACGTCACACAACACACCCATGTGTGTTTTTCTGTACACAAAAACAATCATGCATGCACCCTAATGCGAGCACATGCAGTACAAGGCGCCCGTACACAGGAACATACGTACTGAGTACCATATGTCTAAACATTTGGCCTCTCCAATGGAGCTGAGTTGGAACCTGAGTCGAAAATTCTCTTATTTAACCGGAC
>NW_024401338.1:0-3000 GCF_016859285.1 Xiphias gladius
AAACATCAAACTTCCATGCCAAAAGATGAAATTAAAGCACTAACTCTGACTAAGTCTCTTTCTTACTCTTTCATCCTGTTGATTTCACTGACCGTGAATACATATGTCTTGGACTGAACACATGTCTCCGCTGAGTACTTGCCAAAATACATTTCTTTCCCACAGTTATTCCTCAGTGTAATATTCCTATGGAGTTCATGTAGTTATGCAGTTTAGCTTGAGAGAGCCAAGGTTTTTTGTCTTGTACACTGGCTCTACACCTGTTCATTGAGAATCTATCCCACAACTCATATACCATTGAAGAGCAAGAAGATGCATTCAGGCCTCATCAAAATAACTTCAACAACAGTGCTAATAGCAGCGGTCTTACTTTGAAATATTAGGCTTTTTTCTTAACTGTGACACTATACATCGGAGTTCAAACTTAATATGAACTGAATACTGTCTGCCCTAAGTTGGCTTTGAGGCCCTGGCTCCTTTCTCTCTCTCTTTGCAGAGCTTCAGAAGGAAGTTGAGGTGTTTGTGTTGGTGTGTGTGCGCGCATGCGTGTGTAAGTGCGTGCGTGTGTATTAGAGAGTAGAAGGGAAAACACTGTATGTTTGTGTGGGTGTATGTGTGTAAGCATACACACGCAGAAGCACAGATGGCAGCTGCTCAGCGAGGCCTCAGAGTGGTAATTACTGAGTGTGAGGTGCATTACTTAACTCTTAGAATTGCAGTCTGCAGGGTATCTGTATTGTTGCTACTGTTATAGACAGAGAATTGATTTTAAAAAGGAAGCTGGTTTAGGTTGTGAGAGAGAGAAAATAGTCTGCACATAAACTACACTACAACTCAATTTTGTGCTTGTCTGTTTTTGCCGCAAACTAAGAAAACATTGTACGCAATTCAGTTCTAGGAATCGGTTCACCCTATTTTGTATAACTGCAGTGTTAAGATTTGTTTTTTATTTTGAGTGAGTATTTAAGTTGCTCTTTGTAGCTATTATTCCAATCCTCTATTGATTCAATGGAAATGAAAACTGCCTTCACAATTGATCCTTGCCCATATTAAATTTCAATTTAAAAAAGAAAAAAGAGGAGCATTTTCGGAGAGATATTTACCAGGGTAGAGAATGTAAGGGGTTAATTTGCCAGAGAATGCAACATGGTATATCTGACCTACAATTTAAACTCAATCCTTTTTCCAGATTTCTTACCTTGGCAGTGGAGAGGGGGGAGAGAGTGATGACTCAGAGGGGGAGAACCAGGAACTTGCACAGATTGACAGAGGTACGTGCTCTCTGCCGAACAAATTATTTTTTGTGTAAATAGATGATGCCCTCCGTAATTAATTTATTCTCACACATCAAGTGTTCCAAGTCAACAGATGTAGATAAACTTGTAGATAAGAGCATTTGCACTCTTTTGCATCCATGTCTCCATCCTCTCCTATGACATTTCCTGTTTATTAACTCCTCTAGAGAGACGGAGAAATTGTGCCCTCACCCCCTTGGCCACCAGCCAGCAGCACAACCAGGGTCCCCTCTCTCCAGCCCGTTTACGGCGCCTCCGCCTCCTTTTGGATGCCAATCTGGATCGTCACTCGTCAGAGGAAGAACTTGAGCGAATCAGCTGCGGTGACAACAGGAAGTGGGTGTCTGCAGTTCCCCAGCGCCACAGTGATCACCTCAGCAGCGCTTCCAGTGATGAAGAGGTACGGGACCTCTGTGGCTGCGGGACGCCGGCTGCATCTGCCAGGCCGCTGGTTGAACCAGGCGCTTGCTTGGCAGCCTCCCCCAGTCCTGTGCTCTTTAGCTCCAGCCCACCACGAAGCCTCAAGCCACCCCCTATGCGCTTTCAGCTGCAGGTGGTGCAGCCAGTTGCACGGCCCATTATTTTGACCCACTTTGACCAGGCAGCACCTTACAGAAAGTATCGTCACAGCTATAGTGGGGAGCTGGGGAGACCCAGTCTTGACCTGGAGAAAATGCAACAGGTTAGTACTCCAAGCTATAGTTACATACGTCATGACTTTTATACAAGCACCAACCTCTGCCAAAGAGATATCTTACAAAGGGCAGATTTCAATGACATTAAAACTACTAAAGAATAATCATAATAATCACAAAGATGTTTGTTCTGTTTGACACTTTAGATCAGGGGTTCAGTGCAGTGTGTAGGGCTTGCTAGCCCTAATGTAAGAAAATTTTGTCTACATGTTTTATAGTTAACATATTATTAGGTAACATTATTGACATATTACTAACTTAACAGCATTACAATGTTGGAGGAATTGTTCAGATGCTTTACCTAAGTTAAAGTAGCAATACCACACTGTAAAAATTAGAAGCAAAACTTGCTTCCTTCGTATATATATATGTATGTATATGTATGTATGTGTATATATATATATATATATATATATATATGTGTGTATATATATGTATGTATATGTATATATGTATGTATATGTATATATGTGTGTATATGTATATATGTATGTATATGTATATGTATGTATATGTATATGTATGTATATGTGTGTGTGTGTATATATATGTATTGTGAAAATTAATATTTGAAAGAAAATTCATTTTTATTACCACAATGTGCTATTATACTATTATATAATTGGATTATTATTACTAATGCATTAATGTATACGTAGCATTTTGTTGTTGTAGTTCGTCAAGGTGTAGCTAATTTTAACTACATTGTATTATTGTTAAGTAGTTTAACCTATCACAATGCATCATATTTTTTAAGCTAATCATACGTTTTGAATTTAAAACCTTTATATGTGAATTAACTATAGCAGTCAAATACATTTAGTGGATTAAAAAGTACAATATTTTTCCATCTAAATTGTAGTGGAGCAGAAGTATAAAGTCACATGAAATAGAAATATTCAAATAAAGTACAAGTATCTCAAATTTGTACTTAAATACAGTACAGTGAACATCACTGAAAAATGAAAATATAGTAAAGTTCTCAGAGCACTTAGTAACTGATGAATTAT
>NW_024401339.1:0-1000 GCF_016859285.1 Xiphias gladius
TGAGAAAATACTGACAAATTTGGTTAGAGTTAGTGTTACAACCCTTTACAGTGCTACACTAAAATATCTATCAATCAATTTGGGAGTGATAGCAGGTTCTACTTCACTGTTTTAATCTTTGGTAGTGGAGCCATACTATTGTTTAACACTTATTTAGTTGAAAATTTTAAAGTATGAGTTTCCAGTAGCTTTTAATAATATTGAAAAGATCCTGATTTTGCGAATATACATATATAATGTGGCTTATAACAATGGTTGATTGCAACTTTTTTTTTATTAAAAGGGCACCAATGAGTCTGGATTCAATGTTCTGGATATATTTGGCATCTTGGACAGTCTAAGTCTGGGTAACCACAATGACTCAAGATTCATCAGATTGTGGTTCTCACTAAAGATGGCTCCTCTTTTGCCCTATGTTGATGAAAACTTCCTGATCCAGCTGAGCAGTCAGAACTTCAGCTGCAGTTCTTTTGAAGAATTGTAAGTGAATTCAGTTCCATTTTACTGATGCACGCTGATCAAGTGTAACTACTATTAAATGAACTGAATTGTTGTTCATGTAGCTAAAATAATAAATGTTTGCTACATACGTTGTACATACCTTACGAACGGCTATGGTTCAGGAGGTAGAGCGCATTTTTCACTAATGGGAAGGTTGGTGGTTCAAATCCCGGCTCCTCCAGTGTCCTTGGGCAAGGTAGTGAACCTCCCACACGTGGGAGTGTGTGTATGAATGTATGTGTGAATGGGAGAATGGGTGAATGGCATGTAGTGTAAAGTTCTTTGAGTGGTAACTAAGACTAGGAAAGTGCTATATAAGTGCAGTCCTTTACCATTCACATGAGGCCCATTTTTGTCAATTCTGGTCAATTCTGCAACTAAACTGAATTTGCTCACATGGGTGTAACTGTAACAGGTATTGATGGTGTAATGAGTCACAGTTAAAATGAGACTTAAAAAGAGTAAAATACCAGAGGTGACACAACTTGTTTCACTCCCT
>NW_024401340.1:0-1000 GCF_016859285.1 Xiphias gladius
ACGTACCAGACTGTGTAAGCAAATTTGTGATACATTGCTGAAGTGTGAACCTGATTGTAGAGGCACCTGCAGTTTTCTACCTGTTTAGATGTTAAAAGCACTCTCTCAAATTTTAGCATCCGGGTATTCAGCAGCCAAAGGCCATCCATGGAGCAAGAAACACAGCAAGCAGTCTTCACTCATTTCATCAAACCATTCCTTTCAAGAAATGACTCATCAGGTAAAGGCAGGCGCTCAGGCTCAATTTGTTAAAGTTTTGCTCGCACGTAGTGGTATTACCCTGCCACTGTCTTTGTTTCTGTCTTCTTTGCAGATCCTGGCTGTGTCTCATCTATCAGAAGTAGTGAAGAGTGGATACAGGCAAACCTTGGCGGCTTCTCTGGTTTTGCATCCCTGCGAGATTTGCAAGCCCTCAATCCCAACTTCTCCAGTGTGAGTGGCGACTGCAGTTGTAGTGTTCTTCCCTTCCCAAACCGAAAGGTCTTAGCTATGGTTTTGCAATTACTGCTGTTTGATTGCATATTGATTTCATTTCGTAGGCCGAATCGTTGTCAGTGCTCACTCCTGCTCAGGTGGCACAGCTGACGCTGAGCTCAGGGGCCTCGAATGACACAGACCAAATCGACCGGGTGTTTGAGCGACTTGAGGAGGGTAATGCTCTGGAGAATGTGGATGAATTCCTGACACAGCTGACAGCAAATGGAAAGGTAAGCTACTCATGACACTGGGAGAAGAAAGACAATCCTGGGCTTTTAACCGAGAATAGGCAGAGGTTAGATGTGTACCTAAACCTCTACAGCAGTTGTAGGAGACTCATTCGTATCAAATATTTTGTTACGTCCCTTCTGGTATCCTGTATGGTGTACTTGCACCATGTAAACTGTGTTGTGTTTACATCCTCTCGTGTCGTAACTTTACAGGTCCCTGATTTCCAACCTGTTGTGAGAGATCGTGTAATGAATAGGACCTTCACCATCATCAGTCCCCAATTCCCACGCTT
>NW_024401341.1:0-25000 GCF_016859285.1 Xiphias gladius
CAAAAAAGGCAGTATATTACCATACATAGCATGCTTGTGGTTTCCTAGTGCAGGATAGTCAAAGAAGGAATTTTAAAGAGTAACTTAACACATCCTAAAAATCTTTACAACCAGATCCCTATTTGCTGTTACAGTAATTACATATCATATTGTATTCATTGTAATCATTGTTCCATTTTTCTTTCAATTAATTGGCTTTTTCTTAGATATGGAACATGCCCCTATATTCAATCATGCCCTAAAATTATTTTGTAATCGCTGTTACCAAAAAAACATGTTTCAGATGTGTGAGACCCATCAGAGTAGGAGATGACACATACGGCTTCTCACCACGTAAATTAGCATATTAGACTGCCCATGTGATCACAAATTTTGTAATAGTGAGCAGTAACCAGTCACAAGTATACATATGAAAAAATAGGCATGGATCCAAAAAAATAGAAAGACCAATAAGTCACTGTGCTGAATCTGTGCGGTTACAAAAGAAGAGTGTGTACTAAATAAAAATATGTTGTTTCTGATTATTCCTGTCTGATTAATCATGACTTACTTTTTTTTATTGTGAAATAAAAGATTGATGAAAATATATTTTCAAGGATTGGGGCTTTGAGCAATGAACTGGAGACTTCTCAAAGGATGACGAGAAAACAGATTTACACACACTTCATTCAGGTCTACCTATCAAGAAAGAACTTACCAGGTAAAGAGATGAGGACATGTGCTAAATGTGTCAGAGGAAATTAATCAAATGCTATATATTTTGAGATAGGAACTAAAAACAAAAAAAAAAAACAATGAGCAAATGAAGAATTCAAGTTAACTGAACATTAAAAACTCCTGATCAAGAATATTCAAAATAGGAGGAGCATATACTACCACTATTGACATTGTTGGCATAAAAAAGTTGTTTTATGTGGTTGTTTGTAGGTGTTTTTTGGTTATCTTTTTTAACACTTGACTTTTAAATTTACAGAACCTGGATGCACCACAAATGTGAAACCAAGTGCAGAATGGCTACAGAGATACCTTGGAAAGTTTTCAATATTTGCACGTCTTGAGGATCTTAAAAAAATTAACACCAATTTCTCTGCAGTGAGTAATATGTTAAACTACTAATTAACAAAATAGAAACTGATATATCAGAAAAAAAAAAAGATTGTATTTCTTTCTCTGAAAATGGTATTGTATCAGTGAAAAACGAATCACATTCATTTTGGCACAGGAAAAGGTTTTGGGCCACCTCTATTTCCTCTAATATTCTGAACTCGGAAAGTCTGCACACAGGGGGGGTTTTGCCATGTCAAAGAGAAAAGCAGTTCGTATATCCTCTGTTTGTGTTATCAGGTGGAAGTTGTGGACTCCCTCTCACCAGAGCAGAAGGCTGAGCTGATCCTGGATCCAGACAGCGGCGCTTTGGAGAATGAGGCCATCGTAAGGGAGGTGTTCACAAGCTTGAGAGCGACCGGTGACGCTGAGCAGCTCAGTCAGTTTTTCCAGGCCTTTACAGACATCAACAAGCAGGTGAAAGCTTAACTTTAAGATTGCCAGATTTTCCCGCAAAGTTGCCCGACAAACAGGTCACGTCAAACTTGTCCCAGGCTCAGGGAATGTTTGCAGAAGCCAATAAGGGGCCGAGATTTGGATCAAAATGATACATTTCTGATACGCTTGTGATGAAACGCTGCCGATGATTCCTTGATCATGTCCCTCATGCACTGAACTACAAAGATGTGTCACCAAGCTTGCTTTCATATCCACAATGAGTTAAGGAAGGTAAAATGTCCTCTTGAACTGAAACAGGAATCCTTTCATTTCCAGAGAAACGTCACCTTCATCAGCAATCCAGCTGTGCGAAACACCATCTTGAACCTGACCTTGACAGTCCTTGCTCCTGAATTTGAAGACTTTGAGCCTGAAGACTTTAAGCTGTGGTTCCAGGTCAATTTGGCCACCGTGATAGCCAGCCTCCATCCTGGCAGCTTAGTGGTGATACCCAGTAACATCAGCTGTGCATCCTACGCAGCTATGTAAGAGATGATATTTCTGAAGTCCAAAGTCAGACACTTTGGGTTTGCATGATGTCACACTGTGGCTCTTAAACAAGTCAAAATAATTGGTGTTTTCTTCCTTCAGACTCACTGGTCTACATCAAAGTTTGAAATCTCTGCCAGTGCACCTTGCGCAGGGTGTGAGATCAAGCATAGAGTCACTCAAGGAGGCATTCACACGTAGGTTGACATACTTTTTCAAATGGCCCATTACCACTGCCGCAATGATAGCTGTATTGATGCCACGCCTTTGTTTCATTTTTCTCTCAAACAGGTTGCTCATTTGCAGATTCCTTCACGGTAAGCTCATTTTCTATGGGAGTATTACAGGGATTAAAAAGCAATATTTCATCAAAATTTACAAGACACAACTTTGGCACGTTCAAGTACTTTAAGTACTTGAAGTGGCTTTCGCCACTAGACTAACAGTCATGCTTTGCTTGTCTGCAGTGCAAGGGGACCCCGGTTGATGGTAAGTTTGTAAAATGCCAGACATTGCGAGTATGGTGACAAGATCGCAGTCTGAAGGTACAATGTCTGATACTGGAATATTGTCTTTTCACAGAGGACCTCATCTGTGCCGGAGTCAATAGGTAGGTGAATTACAGTTTTGTCCGGGGCTGAGTTTGCATAGGTAATGTTCTTTACACGGCCTAACTGGGGTGACAATGGTTTTCTTTTTATTGTTTTCCTCAGATCACAGCTCGAACAAAGCCTGTCTACTGGCAATTCCTCTAAAGCCCTGTGCAATTTTACCATAAGTGCGCATGCCTGTTCCTTGGTAAGTTTGTCTTTTGAATAGCTGTGAATCCCAGAGAGAGATTTGGCTTTTGCTACATTGCCGTCCTGAGACAAATCTCCGTGAGGCTCTTGAGTCTTTGCTTTACTTCTTGTCTGCTTTTTTTCCAAGGCTACACATCTCACATCCAGCAACTTGGTGACACTGATGAAATGCTCACTGGAAAGCCAAAGGACATACCCAGTAGAGGTCTGGAAGCTTTTCTTCCAGAAAGCTTTGAGTGCACTAGACCAGGCTCTTGATTCATTCGCCACCATGGTAAATCCAATCCCACAATTTCACAAAATCCGCCTTTCCCTGTGTGAAGGAATTCTGTGCAAAAACCAAAATGACTTTTCCAATCCTAGGCCCCCAACAACAGCAACCCATCCTTGTCACATGCTCTTGAGGCTCTTGGAGAGGTGAGAATTGCCAACTTCAGCCAGGCACAGCTGCAGAGTGATGGCTTTGTCAGCAGCTGGTTCCAGACAAAGATCCGTCCGTTTTTGGCCTCTCCATCGCCCAACTTCCTATTCTGCCTGAGCTCCAAGAACTTCAGCTGCCATACGTACCAGACTGTGTAAGCAAATTTGTGATACATTGCTGAAGTGTGAACCTGATTGTAGAGGCACCTGCAGTTTTCTACCTGTTTAGATGTTAAAAGCACTCTCTCAAATTTTAGCATCCGGGTATTCAGCAGCCAAAGGCCATCCATGGAGCAAGAAATACAGCAAGCAGTCTTCACTCATTTCATCAAACCATTCCTTTCAAGAAATGACTCATCAGGTAAAGGCAGGCGCTCAGGCTCAATTTGTTAAAGTTTTGCTCGCACGTAGTGGTATTACCCTGCCACTGTCTTTGTTTCTGTCTTCTTTGCAGATCCTGGCTGTGTCTCATCTATCAGAAGTAGTGAAGAGTGGATACAGGCAAACCTTGGCGGCTTCTCTGGTTTTGCATCCCTGCGAGATTTGCAAGCCCTCAATCCCAACTTCTCCAGTGTGAGTGGCGACTGCAGTTGTAGTGTTCTTCGCTTCCCAGACCGAAAGGTCTTAGCTATGGTTTTGCAATTACTGCTGTTTGATTGCATATTGATTTCATTTCGTAGGCCGAATCGTTGTCAGTGCTCACTCCTGCTCAGGTGGCACAGCTGACGCTGAGCTCAGGGGCCTCGAATGACACAGACCAAATCGACCGGTGTTTGAGCGACTTGAGGAGGGTAATGCTCTGGAAAATGTGGATGAATTCCTGACACAGCTGACAGCAAATGGAAAGGTAAGCTACTCATGACACTGGGAGAAGAAAGACAATCCTGGGCTTTTAACCGAGAATAGGCAGAGGTTAGATGTGTACCTAAACCTCTACAGCAGTTGTAGGAGACTCATTCAGATCAAATATTTTGTTACGCCCCTTCTGGTATCCTGTATGGTGTACTTGCACCATGTAAACTGTGTTGTGTTTACATCCTCTCGTGTCGTAACTTTACAGGTCCCTGATTTCCAACCTGTTGTGAGAGATCGTAATGAATAGGACCTTCACCATCATCAGTCCCCAATTCCCACGCTTCCAGACAGACGACTGGTCTGTTTGGTTCCATGTTAAACTGGTCCTTTCCTCCCAAGTTTCAGTGCAGTGATGCTCAAGAATGCAACCTCAAATATAAATTGCACAAACTACCATGTTGTGTGAGTAGCCTGTCACAAACAAGCAAGATTGCATTGCACCAAAGTACAAAAATACAAATGAGGGACTGTGTAAGAATGTTTCTTTTCACCCATTACAGTGTGAGCGGGATGGCCAGAGCTTTCCCTGCAATACCGTTGCACAGATTACAAGAAATCACACATGTGCTGCTGGGCTACCTGAGAAAGTCCGCCAGTGTCATCAACGAGCCAGGTAGGGCTGACGCGCTAAACTGCGCTGTGTGGTTGCCTGTGCGGGCTTGAAATTGTGAAAAATATGCTGTAATGGCACTGAGAAGAAAACTGCCACAAGACTCGTTTCATGTGTATCCATGAAAAATAATGCGTGCTGAGTGGTACGAATGCTAACGTCCAACTACGGGCCTCAGTTTGCAGGCAGGGAATTCAGAGTGATGCCCAGTGGCTTGAGGCGAACTTGGGTCCATTCTCCCCATATACAACATACTCTGACCTCAAAGTCTTCAACCTCTCTGGGGTAAGTCATACATTTCACTACCAGTCTTCCATGAAAACAGCAGCACAATATTCTGAACTCGGAAAGCCCGACAGGAGTGGTTTACCCTGCCACTGTCTTTGTTTCTGTCTTTGCAGATCCTGGCTGTCTCATCTATCAGAAGTAGTGAAGAGTGGATACAGGCAAACCTTGGCGGCTTCTCTGGTTTTGCATCCCTGCGAGATTTGCAAGCCCTCAATCCCAACTTCTCCAGTGTGAGTGGCGACTGCAGTTGTAGTGTTCTTCCTTCCCAAACCGAAGGTCTTAGCTATGGTTTTGCAATTACTGCTGCTTGATTGCATATTGATTTCATTCGTAGGCCGAATCGTTGTCAGTGCTCACTCCTGCTCAGGTGGCACAGCTGACGCTGAGCTCAGGGGCCTCAATGACACAGACCAAATCGACCGGTGTTTGAGCGACTTGAGGAGGGTAATGCTCTGGAGAATGTGGATGAATTCTGACACAGCTGACAGCAAATGGAAAGGTAAGCTACTCATGACACTGGGAGAAGAAAGACAATCCTGGGCTTTTAACCGAGAATAGGCAGAGGTTAGATGTGTACCTAAACCTCTACAGCAGTTGTAGGAGACTCATTCGTATCAAATATTTTGTTACGCCCCTTCTGGTATCCTGTATGGTGTACTTGCACCATGTAAACTGTGTTGTGTTTACATCCTCTCGTGGTCAGAATTTTACAGGTCCCTGATTTCCAACCTGTTAGAGGAAAGATCGTAGTAATGAATAGGACTTCACCATCATCAGTCTTCCCACCTCGACGCTCTAAAGACAGACGCATCAGTCTGTTTGGTTCCATGTTAAACCCTGGTCCTTCTCCCAAAGCTTCCAGTGAAAGTGTGACGCTCAAGAATGCAACTCAAATATAAATCTGTACAACCAATTATGTTGTGTGAGTGTTTGTCACAAAATAAAGGTAAAGATTGCATTGCACCAAGTACAAAAAACAAATGAGGGATTGTAAGAATGAAAAAAATCGGTTATAGGATGGGATGAGCCAGAGCTTTGGAGCTATCATGGTACGGTGATTACAAGAAATTACATATGTTGCTGGTTATCTTGAGAAAGTCCGCCAGTGTCATCAACGAAATAGATGCTATGGAATTGCGCTGTGGTTGGTGCTAGCGGCTTGGAAATAGGTAATATGAAAGGTAATGGCACCAGAGAAGAAAAATCGCTACGTTGACTTATTTCATGCATCCAAGTGAGCAACAATGCATGGAGGAAGGGTCGTAATGCTAATGTCCAAATCACGGCCCTAAAGCTTACAGGCAAGTGAATTCAGAGGATGTTTAGTGGTTTGAGTAAGCAACTTGGGTCCATTCTCCCATATACAACACGACGCCTGACCTCAAAGCCTTTCAACCCTCTGGGGTAAGCCTGATACATTTCTACCACCAGGCCTTCCATGAAAAACAGGCAGCACAATATTCTGAACTCGGAAAGCCCAAGCACAGGAGCGTTTTACCGCACAGAGCAGTGCAGGTCGTGATATCTCTGTTTGTGCTATCAGGTGGCTGTGACTCCTCACCAGAGAGCAGAAGGCTGAGCCAGATCCTGGATCCAGACAGCGGGCGCTGGAGAATGGGTGGAGGCCAATGAAGGAGTGTCTACGTTTTTGAGGAGCTGACCGCACGCTTTTACAGCCCAGCTGCTTTTTCCAGCCTTGGCAGATACCACTGCTGCGTGCAGCTTAACTTAAGACGCCAGATTTTCCAGCAAAGCTGCTCCGACAAACAGGTCACGCCAAACTTGATCCCAGCTCCAGGGAATGTTTTCAGTAGCTAATAAGGGGCCGACGGATCAAAATGACACATTTCGATACGCAGTATTTAAAACGCTGCTGATGATTCCTTGATCATGTTCCTCATGCACTGAACTACAAGATGTGTCACCAAGCTTATTTGTTATCCACAATGAGTTAAGAATAGTAGTAATTGTTTTGAATTATAACAGAAATCCTTCATTTCCAGAGAACGTCACCTCTATCGCCAACCAGCAGCAACACCATCTTGAACCCGGACCTTGACAGTCCTTGCCCTGAATTTGAAGATTCGAGCCCGGGAAGACCTTAAGCCGGTGGTTCCAGGTCAATTTGGCCACTGTGATAGCCAGCCTCCATCCTGGCAGCTTAGTGGTGATACCCAGTAACATCAGCTGTGCATCCCACGCAGCTATGTAAGAGATGATATTTCTGAAGTCCAAAGTCAGACACTTTGGGTTTGCATGATGTCACACTGTGGCTCTAAACAAGTCAAAATAATTGGTGTTTTTCCTTCAGACTCACTGGTCTACATCAAAGTTTGAAATCTCTGCCAGTGCACCTTGCGAGGGTGTGAGATCACATAGAGTCACTCAAGGAGGCATTCACACGTAGGTTGACATACTTTTTCAAATGGCCCATTACCACTGCATAATGATAGCTGTATTGATGCCGTCTTCGTTTCATTTTTCTCTCAAACAGGTTGCTCATTTGCAGATTCCTTCACGGTAAGCTCATTTTCTATGGAGTATTACAGGGATTAAAAAGCAATATTTCATCAAAATTTACAAGACACAACTTTGGCACGTTCAAGTACTTTAAGTACTTGAAGTGGCTTTCGCCACTAGACTAACAGTCATGCTTTGCTTGTCTGCAGTGCAAGGGGACCCCGGTTGATGGTAAGTTTGTAAAATGCCAGACATTGCAGTATGGTGACAAGATCGCAGTCTGAAGGTACAATGTCTGATACTGGAATATTGTCTTTTCACAGAGGACCTCATCTGTGCCGGAGTCAATAGGTAGGTGAATTACAGTTTTGTCCGGGGCTGAGTTTGCATAGGTAATGTTCTTTTACACGGCCTAACTGGGGTGACAGCGGCGCTTTGGAGAATGAGGCCATCGTAAGGGAGGTGTTCACAAGCTTGAGAGCGACCGGTGACGCTGAGCAGCTCAGTCAGTTTTTCCAGGCCTTTACAGACATCAACAAGCAGGTGAAAGCTTAACTTTAAGATTGCCAGATTTTCCCGCAAAGTTGCCCGACAAACAGGTCACGTCAAACTTGTCCCAGGCTCAGGGAATGTTTGCAGAAGCCAATAAGGGGCCGAGATTTGGATCAAAATGATACATTTCTGATACGCTTGTGATGAAACGCTGCCGATGATTCCTTGATCATGTCCCTCATGCACTGAACTACAAAGATGTGTCACCAAGCTTGCTTTCATATCCACAATGAGTTAAGGAAGGTAAAATGTCCTCTTGAACTGAAACAGGAATCCTTTCATTTCCAGAGAAACGTCACCTTCATCAGCAATCCAGCTGTGCGAAACACCATCTTGAACCTGACCTTGACAGTCCTTGCTCCTGAATTTGAAGACTTTGAGCCTGAAGACTTTAAGCTGTGGTTCCAGGTCAATTTGGCCACCGTGATAGCCAGCCTCCATCCTGGCAGCTTAGTGGTGATACCCAGTAACATCAGCTGTGCATCCTACGCAGCTATGTAAGAGATGATATTTCTGAAGTCCAAAGTCAGACACTTTGGGTTTGCATGATGTCACACTGTGGCTCTTAAACAAGTCAAAATAATTGGTGTTTTTCCTTCAGACTCACTGGTCTACATCAAAGTTTGAAATCTCTGCCAGTGCACCTTGCGCAGGGTGTGAGATCAAGCATAGAGTCACTCAAGGAGGCATTCACACGTAGGTTGACATACTTTTTCAAATGGCCCATTACCACTGCCGCAATGATAGCTGTATTGATGCCACGTCTTCGTTTCATTTTTCTCTCAAACAGGTTGCTCATTTGCAGATTCCTTCACGGTAAGCTCATTTTCTATGGGAGTATTACAGGGATTAAAAAGCAATATTTCATCAAAATTTACAAGACACAACTTTGGCACGTTCAAGTACTTTAAGTACTTGAAGTGGCTTTCGCCACTAGACTAACAGTCATGCTTTGCTTGTCTGCAGTGCAAGGGGACCCGGTTGATGGTAAGTTTGTAAAATGCCAGACATTGCGAGTATGGTGACAAGATCGCAGTCTGAAGGTACAATGTCTGATACTGGAATATTGTCTTTTCACAGAGGACCTCATCTGTGCGGAGTCAATAGGTAGGTGAATTACAGTTTTGTCGGGGCTGAGTTTGCATAGGTAATGTTCTTTTACACGGCCTAACTGGGGTGACAATGGTTTTCTTTTATTGTTTTCCTCAGATCACAGCTCGAACAAAGCCTGTCTACTGGCAATTCCTCTAAAGCCCTGTGCAATTTTACCATAAGTCGCATGCCTGTTCCTTGGTAAGTTTGTCTTTTGAATAGCTGTGAATCCCAGAGAGAGATTTGGCTTTTGCTACATTGCCGTCCTGAGACAAATCTCCGTAGGCTCTTTGAGTCTTTGCTTTACTTCTTGTCTGCTTTTTTCCAAGGCTACACATCTCATCCAGCAACTTGGTGACACTGATGAAATGCTCACTGGAAAGCCAAAGGACATACCCAGTAGAGGTCTGGAAGCTTTTCTTCCAGAAAGCTTTGAGTGCACTAGACCAGGCTCTTGATTCATTCGCCACCATGGTAAATCCAATCCCACAATTTCACAAAATCCGCCTTTCCCTGTGTGAAGGAATTCTGTGCAAAAACCAAAATGACTTTTTCCAATCCTAGGCCCCCAACAACAGCAACCCATCCTTGTCACATGCTCTTGAGGCTCTTGGAGAGGTGAGAATTGCCAACTTCAGCCAGGCACAGCTGCAGAGTGATGGCTTTGTCAGCAGCTGGTTCCAGACAAAGATCCGTCCGTTTTTGGCCTCTCCATCGCCCAACTTCCTATTCTGCCTGAGCTCCAAGAACTTCAGCTGCCATACGTACCAGACTGTGTAAGCAAATTTGTGATACATTGCTGAAGTGTGAACCTGATTGTAGAGGCACCTGCAGTTTTCTACCTGTTTAGATGTTAAAAGCACTCTCTCAAATTTTAGCATCCGGGTATTCAGCAGCCAAAGGCCATCCATGGAGCAAGAAACACAGCAAGCAGTCTTCACTCATTTCATCAAACCATTCCTTTCAAGAAATGACTCATCAGGTAAAGGCAGGCGCTCAGGCTCAATTTGTTAAAGTTTTGCTCGCACGTAGTGGTATTACCCTGCCACTGTCTTTGTTTCTGTCTTCTTTGCAGATCCTGGCTGTGTCTCATCTATCAGAAGTAGTGAAGAGTGGATACAGGCAAACCTTGGCGGCTTCTCTGGTTTTGCATCCCTGCGAGATTTGCAAGCCCTCAATCCCAACTTCTCCAGTGTGAGTGGCGACTGCAGTTGTAGTGTTCTTCCCTTCCCAAACCGAAAGGTCTTAGCTATGGTTTTGCAATTACTGCTGTTTGATTGCATATTGATTTCATTTCGTAGGCCGAATCGTTGTCAGTGCTCACTCCTGCTCAGGTGGCACAGCTGACGCTGAGCTCAGGGGCCTCGAATGACACAGACCAAATCGACCGGGTGTTTGAGCGACTTGAGGAGGGTAATGCTCTGGAGAATGTGGATGAATTCCTGACACAGCTGACAGCAAATGGAAAGGTAAGCTACTCATGACACTGGGAGAAGAAAGACAATCCTGGGCTTTTAACCGAGAATAGGCAGAGGTTAGATGTGTACCTAAACCTCTACAGCAGTTGTAGGAGACTCATTCGTATCAAATATTTTGTTACGTCCCTTCTGGTATCCTGTATGGTGTACTTGCACCATGTAAACTGTGTTGTGTTTACATCCTCTCGTGTCGTAACTTTACAGGTCCCTGATTTCCAACCTGTTGTGAGAGATCGTGTAATGAATAGGACCTTCACCATCATCAGTCCCCAATTCCCACGCTTCCAGACAGACGACTGGTCTGTTTGGTTCCATGTTAAACTGGTCCCTTTCCTCCCAAGTTTCAGTGCAGTGATGCTCAAGAATGCAACCTCAAATATAAATTGCACAAACTACCATGTTGTGTGAGTAGCCTGTCACAAACAAGCAAGATTGCATTGCACCAAAGTACAAAAATACAAATGAGGGACTGTGTAAGAATGTTTCTTTTCACCCATTACAGTGTGAGCGGGATGGCCAAAGCTTTCCCTGCAATACCGTTGCACAGATTACAAGAAATCACACATGTGCTGCTGGGCTACCTGAGAAAGTCCGCCAGTGTCATCAACGAGCCAGGTAGGGCTGACGCGCTAAACTGCGCCGTGTGGTTGCCTGTGCGGGCTTGAAATTGTGAAAAATATGCTGTAATGGCACTGAGAAGAAAACTGCCACAAGACTCGTTTCATGTGTATCCATGAAAAATGATTGGTACGAATGCTAACGTCCAACTACGGGCCTCAGTTTGCAGGCAGGGAATTCAGAGTGATGCCCAGTGGCTTGAGGCGAACTTGGGTCCATTCTCCCCATATACAACATACTCTGACCTCAAAGTCTTCAACCTCTCTGGGGTAAGTCATACATTTCACTACCAGTCTTCCATGAAAACAGCAGCACAATATTCTGAACTCGGAAAGCCTGCGCACAGGAGTGGTTTTGCCGTGTCAGAGAAAAGCAGGTCGTATATCCTCTGTTTGTGTTATCAGGTGGAAGTTGTGGACTCCCTCTCACCAGAGCAGAAGGCTGAGCTGATCCTGGATCCAGACAGCGGCGCTTTGGAGAATGAGGCCATCGTAAGGGAGGTGTTCACAAGCTTGAGAGCGACCGGTGACGCTGAGCAGCTCAGTCAGTTTTTCCAGGCCTTTACAGACATCAACAAGCAGGTGAAAGCTTAACTTTAAGATTGCCAGATTTTCCCGCAAAGTTGCCCGACAAACAGGTCACGTCAAACTTGTCCCAGGCTCAGGGAATGTTTGCAGAAGCCAATAAGGGGCCGAGATTTGGATCAAAATGATACATTTCTGATACGCTTGTGATGAAACGCTGCCGATGATTCCTTGATCATGTCCCTCATGCACTGAACTACAAAGATGTGTCACCAAGCTTGCTTTCATATCCACAATGAGTTAAGGAAGGTAAAATGTCCTCTTGAACTGAAACAGGAATCCTTTCATTTCAGAGAAACGTCACCTTCATCAGCAATCCAGCTGTGCGAAACACCATCTTGAACCTGACCTTGACAGTCCTTGCTCCTGAATTTGAAGACTTTGAGCCTGAAGACTTTAAGCTGTGGTTCCAGGTCAATTTGGCCACCGTGATAGCCAGCCTCCATCCTGGCAGCTTAGTGGTGATACCCAGTAACATCAGCTGTGCATCCTACGCAGCTATGTAAGAGATGATATTTCTGAAGTCCAAAGTCAGACACTTTGGGTTTGCATGATGTCACACTGTGGCTCTTAAACAAGTCAAAATAATTGGTGTTTTCTTCCTTCAGACTCACTGGTCTACATCAAAGTTTGAAATCCCTGCCAGTGCACCTTGCGCAGGGTGTGAGATCAAGCATAGAGTCACTCAAGGAGGCATTCACACGTAGGTTGACATACTTTTTCAAATGGCCCATTACCACTGCCGCAATGATAGCTGTATTGATGCCACGTCTTCGTTTCATTTTTCTCTCAAACAGGTTGCTCATTTGCAGATTCCTTCACGGTAAGCTCATTTTCTATGGGAGTATTACAGGGATTAAAAAGCAATATTTCATCAAAATTTACAAGACACAACTTTGGCACGTTCAAGTACTTTAAGTACTTGAAGTGGCTTTCGCCACTAGACTAACAGTCATGCTTTGCTTGTCTGCAGTGCAAGGGGACCCCGGTTGATGGTAAGTTTGTAAAATGCCAGACATTGCGAGTATGGTGACAAGATCGCAGTCTGAAGGTACAATGTCTGATACTGGAATATTGTCTTTTCACAGAGGACCTCATCTGTGCCGGAGTCAATAGGTAGGTGAATTACAGTTTTGTCCGGGGCTGAGTTTGCATAGGTAATGTTCTTTTACACGGCCTAACTGGGGTGACAATGGTTTTCTTTTTATTGTTTTCCTCAGATCACAGCTCGAACAAAGCCTGTCTACTGGCAATTCCTCTAAAGCCCTGTGCAATTTTACCATAAGTGCGCATGCCTGTTCCTTGGTAAGTTTGTCTTTTGAATAGCTGTGAATCCCAGAGAGAGATTTGGCTTTTGCTACATTGCCGTCCTGAGACAAATCTCCGTAGGCTCTTTGAGTCTTTGCTTTACTTCTTGTCTGCTTTTTTTCCAAGGCTACACATCTCACATCCAGCAACTTGGTGACACTGATGAAATGCTCACTGGAAAGCCAAAGGACATACCCAGTAGAGGTCTGGAAGCTTTTCTTCCAGAAAGCTTTGAGTGCACTAGACCAGGCTCTTGATTCATTCGCCACCATGGTAAATCCAATCCCACAATTTCACAAAATCCGCCTTTCCCTGTGTGAAGGAATTCTGTGCAAAAACCAAAATGACTTTTCCAATCCTAGGCCCCCAACAACAGCAACCCATCCTTGTCACATGCTCTTGAGGCTCTTGGAGAGGTGAGAATTGCCAACTTCAGCCAGGCACAGCTGCAGAGTGATGGCTTTGTCAGCAGCTGGTTCCAGACAAAGATCCGTCCGTTTTTGGCCTCTCCATCGCCCAACTTCCTATTCTGCCTGAGCTCCAAGAACTTCAGCTGCCATACGTACCAGACTGTGTAAGCAAATTTGTGATACATTGCTGAAGTGTGAACCTGATTGTAGAGGCACCTGCAGTTTTCTACCTGTTTAGATGTTAAAAGCACTCTCTCAAATTTTAGCATCCGGGTATTCAGCAGCCAAAGGCCATCCATGGAGCAAGAAACACAGCAAGCAGTCTTCACTCATTTCATCAAACCATTCCTTTCAAGAAATGACTCATCAGGTAAAGGCAGGCGCTCAGGCTCAATTTGTTAAAGTTTTGCTCGCACGTAGTGGTATTACCCTGCCACTGTCTTTGTTTCTGTCTTCTTTGCAGATCCTGGCTGTGTCTCATCTATCAGAAGTAGTGAAGAGTGGATACAGGCAAACCTTGGCGGCTTCTCTGGTTTTGCATCCCTGCGAGATTTGCAAGCCCTCAATCCCAACTTCTCCAGTGTGAGTGGCGACTGCAGTTGTAGTGTTCTTCCTTCCCAAACCGAAAGGTCTTAGCTATGGTTTTGCAATTACTGCTGTTTGATTGCATATTGATTTCATTTCGTAGGCCGAATCGTTGTCAGTGCTCACTCCTGCTCAGGTGGCACAGCTGACGCTGAGCTCAGGGGCCTCGAATGACACAGACCAAATCGACCGGTGTTTGAGCGACTTGAGGAGGGTAATGCTCTGGAGAATGTGGATGAATTCCTGACACAGCTGACAGCAAATGGAAAGGTAAGCTACTCATGACACTGGGAGAAGAAAGACAATCCTGGGCTTTTAACCGAGAATAGGCAGAGGTTAGATGTGTACCTAAACCTCTACAGCAGTTGTAGGAGACTCATTCAGTATCAAATATTTTGTTACGTCCCTTCTGGTATCCTGTATGGTGTACTTGCACCATGTAAACTGTGTTGTGTTTACATCCTCTCGTGTCGTAACTTTACAGGTCCCTGATTTCCAACCTGTTGTGAGAGATCGTGTAATGAATAGGACCTTCACCATCATCAGTCCCCAATTCCCACGCTTCCAGACAGACGACTGGTCTGTTTGGTTCCATGTTAAACTGGTCCCTTTCCTCCCAAGTTTCAGTGCAGTGATGCTCAAGAATGCAACCTCAAATATAAATTGCACAAACTACCATGTTGTGTGAGTAGCCTGTCACAAACAAGCAAGATTGCATTGCACCAAAGTACAAAAATACAAATGAGGGACTGTGTAAGAATGTTTCTTTTCACCCATTACAGTGTGAGCGGGATGGCCAAAGCTTTCCTGCAATACCGTTGCACAGATTACAAGAAATCACACATGTGCTGCTGGGCTACCTGAGAAAGTCCGCCAGTGTCATCAACGAGCCAGGTAGGGCTGACGCGCTAAACTGCGCCGTGTGGTTGCCTGTGCGGGCTTGAAATTGTGAAAAATATGCTGTAATGGCACTGAGAAGAAAACTGCCACAAGACTCGTTTCATGTGTATCCATGAAAAATGATTGGTACGAATGCTAACGTCCAACTACGGGCCTCAGTTTGCAGGCAGGGAATTCAGAGTGATGCCCAGTGGCTTGAGGCGAACTTGGGTCCATTCTCCCCATATACAACATACTCTGACCTCAAAGTCTTCAACCTCTCTGGGGTAAGTCATACATTTCACTACCAGTCTTCCATGAAAACAGCAGCACAATATTCTGAACTCGGAAAGCCTGCGCACAGGAGTGGTTTTGCCGTGTCAGAGAAAAGCAGGTCGTATATCCTCTGTTTGTGTTATCAGGTGGAAGTTGTGGACTCCCTCTCACCAGAGCAGAAGGCTGAGCTGATCCTGGATCCAGACAGCGGCGCTTTGGAGAATGAGGCCATCGTAAGGGAGGTGTTCACAAGCTTGAGAGCGACCGGTGACGCTGAGCAGCTCAGTCAGTTTTTCCAGGCCTTTACAGACATCAACAAGCAGGTGAAAGCTTAACTTTAAGATTGCCAGATTTTCCCGCAAAGTTGCCCGACAAACAGGTCACGTCAAACTTGTCCCAGGCTCAGGGAATGTTTGCAGAAGCCAATAAGGGGCCGAGATTTGGATCAAAATGATACATTTCTGATACGCTTGTGATGAAACGCTGCCGATGATTCCTTGATCATGTCCCTCATGCACTGAACTACAAAGATGTGTCACCAAGCTTGCTTTCATATCCACAATGAGTTAAGGAAGGTAAAATGTCCTCTTGAACTGAAACAGGAATCCTTTCATTTCCAGAGAAACGTCACCTTCATCAGCAATCCAGCTGTGCGAAACACCATCTTGAACCTGACCTTGACAGTCCTTGCTCCTGAATTTGAAGACTTTGAGCCTGAAGACTTTAAGCTGTGGTTCCAGGTCAATTTGGCCACCGTGATAGCCAGCCTCCATCCTGGCAGCTTAGTGGTGATACCCAGTAACATCAGCTGTGCATCCTACGCAGCTATGTAAGAGATGATATTTCTGAAGTCCAAAGTCAGACACTTTGGGTTTGCATGATGTCACACTGTGGCTCTTAAACAAGTCAAAATAATTGGTGTTTTCTTCCTTCAGACTCACTGGTCTACATCAAAGTTTGAAATCCCTGCCAGTGCACCTTGCGCAGGGTGTGAGATCAAGCATAGAGTCACTCAAGGAGGCATTCACACGTAGGTTGACATACTTTTTCAAATGGCCCATTACCACTGCCGCAATGATAGCTGTATTGATGCCACGTCTTCGTTTCATTTTTCTCTCAAACAGGTTGCTCATTTGCAGATTCCTTCACGGTAAGCTCATTTTCTATGGGAGTATTACAGGGATTAAAAAGCAATATTTCATCAAAATTTACAAGACACAACTTTGGCACGTTCAAGTACTTTAAGTACTTGAAGTGGCTTTCGCCACTAGACTAACAGTCATGCTTTGCTTGTCTGCAGTGCAAGGGGACCCCGGTTGATGGTAAGTTTGTAAAATGCCAGACATTGCGAGTATGGTGACAAGATCGCAGTCTGAAGGTACAATGTCTGATACTGGAATATTGTCTTTTCACAGAGGACCTCATCTGTGCCGGAGTCAATAGGTAGGTGAATTACAGTTTTGTCCGGGGCTGAGTTTGCATAGGTAATGTTCTTTTACGGCCTAACTGGGGTGACAATGGTTTTCTTTTTATTGTTTTCTCAGATCACAGCTCGAACAAAGCCTGTCTACTGGCAATTCCTCTAAAGCCCTGTGCAATTTTACCATAAGTGCGCATGCCTGTTCCTTGGTAAGTTTGTCTTTTGAATAGCTGTGAATCCCAGAGAGAGATTTGGCTTTTGCTACATTGCCGTCCTGAGACAAATCTCCGTAGGCTCTTTGAGTCTTTGCTTTACTTCTTGTCTGCTTTTTTTCCAAGGCTACACATCTCACATCCAGCAACTTGGTGACACTGATGAAATGCTCACTGGAAAGCCAAAGGACATACCCAGTAGAGGTCTGGAAGCTTTTCTTCCAGAAAGCTTTGAGTGCACTAGACCAGGCTCTTGATTCATTCGCCACCATGGTAAATCCAATCCCACAATTTCACAAAATCCGCCTTTCCTGTGTGAAGGAATTCTGTGCAAAAACCAAAATGACTTTTTCCAATCCTAGGCCCCCAACAACAGCAACCCATCCTTGTCACATGCTCTTGAGGCTCTTGGAGGTGAGAATTGCCAACTTCAGCCAGGCACAGCTGCAGAGTGATGGCTTTGTCAGCAGCTGGTTCCAGACAAAGATCCGTCCGTTTTTGGCCTCTCCATCGCCCAACTTCCTATTCTGCCTGAGCTCCAAGAACTTCAGCTGCCATACGTACCAGACTGTGTAAGCAAATTTGTGATACATTGCTGAAGTGTGAACCTGATTGTAGAGGCACCTGCAGTTTTCTACCTGTTTAGATGTTAAAAGCACTCTCTCAAATTTTAGCATCCGGTATTCAGCAGCCAAAGGCCATCCATGGAGCAAGAAACACAGCAAGCAGTCTTCACTCATTTCATCAAACCATTCCTTTCAAGAAATGACTCATCAGGTAAAGGCAGGCGCTCAGGCTCAATTTGTTAAAGTTTTGCTCGCACGTAGTGGTATTACCCTGCCACTGTCTTTGTTTCTGTCTTCTTTGCAGATCCTGGCTGTGTCTCATCTATCAGAAGTAGTGAAGAGTGGATACAGGCAAACCTTGGCGGCTTCTCTGGTTTTGCATCCCTGCGAGATTTGCAAGCCCTCAATCCCAACTTCTCCAGTGTGAGTGGCGACTGCAGTTGTAGTGTTCTTCCTTCCCAAACCGAAAGGTCTTAGCTATGGTTTTGCAATTACTGCTGTTTGATTGCATATTGATTTCATTTCGTAGGCCGAATCGTTGTCAGTGCTCACTCCTGCTCAGGTGGCACAGCTGACGCTGAGCTCAGGGGCCTCGAATGACACAGACCAAATCGACCGGGTGTTTGAGCGACTTGAGGAGGGTAATGCTCTGGAGAATGTGGATGAATTCCTGACACAGCTGACAGCAAATGGAAAGGTAAGCTACTCATGACACTGGGAGAAGAAAGACAATCCTGGGCTTTTAACCGAGAATAGGCAGAGGTTAGATGTGTACCTAAACCTCTACAGCAGTTGTAGGAGACTCATTCGTATCAAATATTTTGTTACGTCCTTCTGGTATCCTGTATGGTGTACTTGCACCATGTAAACTGTGTTGTGTTTACATCCTCTCGTGTCGTAACTTTACAGGTCCCTGATTTCCAACCTGTTGTGAGAGATCGTGTAATGAATAGGACCTTCACCATCATCAGTCCCCAATTCCCACGCTTCCAGACAGACGACTGGTCTGTTTGGTTCCATGTTAAACTGGTCCCTTTCCTCCCAAGTTTCAGTGCAGTGATGCTCAAGAATGCAACCTCAAATATAAATTGCACAAACTACCATGTTGTGTGAGTAGCCTGTCACAAACAAGCAAGATTGCATTGCACCAAAGTACAAAAATACAAATGAGGGACTGTGTAAGAATGTTTCTTTTCACCCATTACAGTGTGAGCGGGATGGCCAAAGCTTTCCTGCAATACCGTTGCACAGATTACAAGAAATCACACATGTGCTGCTGGGCTACCTGAGAAAGTCCGCCAGTGTCATCAACGAGCCAGGTAGGGCTGACGCGCTAAACTGCGCCGTGTGGTTGCCTGTGCGGGCTTGAAATTGTGAAAAATATGCTGTAATGGCACTGAGAAGAAAACTGCCACAAGACTCGTTTCATGTGTATCCATGAAAAATGATTGGTACGAATGCTAACGTCCAACTACGGGCCTCAGTTTGCAGGCAGGGAATTCAGAGTGATGCCCAGTGGCTTGAGGCGAACTTGGGTCCATTCTCCCCATATACAACATACTCTGACCTCAAAGTCTTCAACCTCTCTGGGGTAAGTCATACATTTCACTACCAGTCTTCCATGAAAACAGCAGCACAATATTCTGAACTCGAAAGCCTGCGCACAGGAGTGGTTTTGCCGTGTCAGAGAAAAGCAGGTCGTATATCCTCTGTTTGTGTTATCAGGTGGAAGTTGTGGACTCCCTCTCACCAGAGCAGAAGGCTGAGCTGATCCTGGATCCAGACAGCGGCGCTTTGGAGAATGAGGCCATCGTAAGGGAGGTGTTCACAAGCTTGAGAGCGACCGGTGACGCTGAGCAGCTCAGTCAGTTTTTCCAGGCCTTTACAGACATCAACAAGCAGGTGAAAGCTTAACTTTAAGATTGCCAGATTTTCCCGCAAAGTTGCCCGACAAACAGGTCACGTCAAACTTGTCCCAGGCTCAGGGAATGTTTGCAGAAGCCAATAAGTTGCCGAGATTTGGATCAAAATGATACATTTCTGATACGCTTGTGATGAAACGCTGCCGATGATTCCTTGATCATGTCCCTCATGCACTGAACTACAAAGATGTGTCACCAAGCTTGCTTTCATATCCACAATGAGTTAAGGAAGGTAAAATGTCCTCTTGAACTGAAACAGGAATCCTTTCATTTCCAGAGAAACGTCACCTTCATCAGCAATCCAGCTGTGCGAAACACCATCTTGAACCTGACCTTGACAGTCCTTGCTCCTGAATTTGAAGACTTTGAGCCTGAAGACTTTAAGCTGTGGTTCCAGGTCAATTTGGCCACCGTGATAGCCAGCCTCCATCCTGGCAGCTTAGTGGTGATACCCAGTAACATCAGCTGTGCATCCTACGCAGCTATGTAAGAGATGATATTTCTGAAGTCCAAAGTCAGACACTTTGGGTTTGCATGATGTCACACTGTGGCTCTTAAACAAGTCAAAATAATTGGTGTTTTTCCTTCAGACTCACTGGTCTACATCAAAGTTTGAAATCCCTGCCAGTGCACCTTGCGAGGGTGTGAGATCAAGCATAGAGTCACTCAAGGAGGCATTCACACGTAGGTTGACATACTTTTTCAAATGGCCCATTACCACTGCCGCAATGATAGCTGTATTGATGCCACGTCTTCGTTTCATTTTTCTCTCAAACAGGTTGCTCATTTGCAGATTCCTTCACGGTAAGCTCATTTTCTATGGGAGTATTACAGGGATTAAAAAGCAATATTTCATCAAAATTTACAAGACACAACTTTGGCACGTTCAAGTACTTTAAGTACTTGAAGTGGCTTTCGCCACTAGACTAACAGTCATGCTTTGCTTGTCTGCAGTGCAAGGGGACCCCGGTTGATGGTAAGTTTGTAAAATGCCAGACATTGCGAGTATGGTGACAAGATCGCAGTCTGAAGGTACAATGTCTGATACTGGAATATTGTCTTTTCACAGAGGACCTCATCTGTGCCGGAGTCAATAGGTAGGTGAATTACAGTTTTGTCCGGGGCTGAGTTTGCATAGGTAATGTTCTTTTACACGGCCTAACTGGGGTGACAATGGTTTTCTTTTTATTGTTTTCCTCAGATCACAGCTCGAACAAAGCCTGTCTACTGGCAATTCCTCTAAAGCCCTGTGCAATTTTACCATAAGTGCGCATGCCTGTTCCTTGGTAAGTTTGTCTTTTGAATAGCTGTGAATCCCAGAGAGAGATTTGGCTTTTGCTACATTGCCGTCCTGAGACAAATCTCCGTAGGCTCTTTGAGTCTTTGCTTTACTTCTTGTCTGCTTTTTTTCCAAGGCTACACATCTCACATCCAGCAACTTGGTGACACTGATGAAATGCTCACTGGAAAGCCAAAGGACATACCCAGTAGAGGTCTGGAAGCTTTTCTTCCAGAAAGCTTTGAGTGCACTAGACCAGGCTCTTGATTCATTCGCCACCATGGTAAATCCAATCCCACAATTTCACAAAATCCGCCTTTCCTGTGTGAAGGAATTCTGTGCAAAAACCAAAATGACTTTTTCCAATCCTAGGCCCCCAACAACAGCAACCCATCCTTGTCACATGCTCTTGAGGCTCTTGGAGAGGTGAGAATTGCCAACTTCAGCCAGGCACAGCTGCAGAGTGATGGCTTTGTCAGCAGCTGGTTCCAGACAAAGATCCGTCCGTTTTTGGCCTCTCCATCGCCCAACTTCCTATTCTGCCTGAGCTCCAAGAACTTCAGCTGCCATACGTACCAGACTGTGTAAGCAAATTTGTGATACATTGCTGAAGTGTGAACCTGATTGTAGAGGCACCTGCAGTTTTCTACCTGTTTAGATGTTAAAAGCACTCTCTCAAATTTTAGCATCCGGGTATTCAGCAGCCAAAGGCCATCCATGGAGCAAGAAACACAGCAAGCAGTCTTCACTCATTTCATCAAACCATTCCTTTCAAGAAATGACTCATCAGGTAAAGGCAGGCGCTCAGGCTCAATTTGTTAAAGTTTTGCTCGCACGTAGTGGTATTACCCTGCCACTGTCTTTGTTTCTGTCTTCTTTGCAGATCCTGGCTGTGTCTCATCTATCAGAAGTAGTGAAGAGTGGATACAGGCAAACCTTGGCGGCTTCTCTGGTTTTGCATCCCTGCGAGATTTGCAAGCCCTCAATCCCAACTTCTCCAGTGTGAGTGGCGACTGCAGTTGTAGTGTTCTTCCCTTCCCAAACCGAAAGGTCTTAGCTATGGTTTTGCAATTACTGCTGTTTGATTGCATATTGATTTCATTTCGTAGGCCGAATCGTTGTCAGTGCTCACTCCTGCTCAGGTGGCACAGCTGACGCTGAGCTCAGGGGCCTCGAATGACACAGACCAAATCGACCGGGTGTTTGAGCGACTTGAGGAGGGTAATGCTCTGGAGAATGTGGATGAATTCCTGACACAGCTGACAGCAAATGGAAAGGTAAGCTACTCATGACACTGGGAGAAGAAAGACAATCCTGGGCTTTTAACCGAGAATAGGCAGAGGTTAGATGTGTACCTAAACCTCTACAGCAGTTGTAGGAGACTCATTCAGATCAAATATTTTGTTACGTCCCTTCTGGTATCCTGTATGGTGTACTTGCACCATGTAAACTGTGTTGTGTTTACATCCTCTCGTGTCGTAACTTTACAGGTCCCTGATTTCCAACCTGTTGTGAGAGATCGTAATGAATAGGACCTTCACCATCATCAGTCCCCAATTCCCACGCTTCCAGACAGACGACTGGTCTGTTTGGTTCCATGTTAAACTGGTCCCTTTCCTCCCAAGTTTCAGTGCAGTGATGCTCAAGAATGCAACCTCAAATATAAATTGCACAAACTACCATGTTGTGTGAGTAGCCTGTCACAAACAAGCAAGATTGCATTGCACCAAAGTACAAAAATACAAATGAGGGACTGTGTAAGAATGTTTCTTTTCACCCATTACAGTGTGAGCGGGATGGCCAAAGCTTTCCCTGCAATACCGTTGCACAGATTACAAGAAATCACACATGTGCTGCTGGGCTACCTGAGAAAGTCCGCCAGTGTCATCAACGAGCCAGGTAGGGCTGACGCGCTAAACTGCGCCGTGTGGTTGCCTGTGCGGGCTTGAAATTGTGAAAAATATGCTGTAATGGCACTGAGAAGAAAACTGCCACAAGACTCGTTTCATGTGTATCCATGAAAAATGATTGGTACGAATGCTAACGTCCAACCACGGGCCTCAGTTTGCAGGCAGGGAATTCAGAGTGATGCCCAGTGGCTTGAGGCGAACTTGGGTCCATTCTCCCCATATACAACATACTCTGACCTCAAAGTCTTCAACCTCTCTGGGGTAAGTCATACATTTCACTACCAGTCTTCCATGAAAACAGCAGCACAATATTCTGAACTCGGAAAGCCTGCGCACAGGAGTGGTTTTGCCGTGTCAGAGAAAAGCAGGTCGTATATCCTCTGTTTGTGTTATCAGGTGGAAGTTGTGGACTCCCTCTCACCAGAGCAGAAGGCTGAGCTGATCCTGGATCCAGACAGCGGCGCTTTGGAGAATGAGGCCATCGTAAGGGAGGTGTTCACAAGCTTGAGAGCGACCGGTGACGCTGAGCAGCTCAGTCAGTTTTTCCAGGCCTTTACAGACATCAACAAGCAGGTGAAAGCTTAACTTTAAGATTGCCAGATTTTCCCGCAAAGTTGCCCGACAAACAGGTCACGTCAAACTTGTCCCAGGCTCAGGGAATGTTTGCAGAAGCCAATAAGGGGCCGAGATTTGGATCAAAATGATACATTTCTGATACGCTTGTGATGAAACGCTGCCGATGATTCCTTGATCATGTCCCTCATGCACTGAACTACAAAGATGTGTCACCAAGCTTGCTTTCATATCCACAATGAGTTAAGGAAGGTAAAATGTCCTCTTGAACTGAAACAGGAATCCTTTCATTTCCAGAGAAACGTCACCTTCATCAGCAATCCAGCTGTGCGAAACACCATCTTGAACCTGACCTTGACAGTCCTTGCTCCTGAATTTGAAGACTTTGAGCCTGAAGACTTTAAGCTGTGGTTCCAGGTCAATTTGGCCACCGTGATAGCCAGCCTCCATCCTGGCAGCTTAGTGGTGATACCCAGTAACATCAGCTGTGCATCCTACGCAGCTATGTAAGAGATGATATTTCTGAAGTCCAAAGTCAGACACTTTGGGTTTGCATGATGTCACACTGTGGCTCTTAAACAAGTCAAAATAATTGGTGTTTTCTTCCTTCAGACTCACTGGTCTACATCAAAGTTTGAAATCCCTGCCAGTGCACCTTGCGCAGGGTGTGAGATCAAGCATAGAGTCACTCAAGGAGGCATTCACACGTAGGTTGACATACTTTTTCAAATGGCCCATTACCACTGCCGCAATGATAGCTGTATTGATGCCACGTCTTCGTTTCATTTTTCTCTCAAACAGGTTGCTCATTTGCAGATTCCTTCACGGTAAGCTCATTTTCTATGGGAGTATTACAGGGATTAAAAAGCAATATTTCATCAAAATTTACAAGACACAACTTTGGCACGTTCAAGTACTTTAAGTACTTGAAGTGGCTTTCGCCACTAGACTAACAGTCATGCTTTGCTTGTCTGCAGTGCAAGGGGACCCCGGTTGATGGTAAGTTTGTAAAATGCCAGACATTGCGAGTATGGTGACAAGATCGCAGTCTGAAGGTACAATGTCTGATACTGGAATATTGTCTTTTCACAGAGGACCTCATCTGTGCCGGAGTCAATAGGTAGGTGAATTACAGTTTTGTCCGGGGCTGAGTTTGCATAGGTAATGTTCTTTTACACGGCCTAACTGGGGTGACAATGGTTTTCTTTTTATTGTTTTCCTCAGATCACAGCTCGAACAAAGCCTGTCTACTGGCAATTCCTCTAAAGCCCTGTGCAATTTTACCATAAGTGCGCATGCCTGTTCCTTGGTAAGTTTGTCTTTTGAATAGCTGTGAATCCCAGAGAGAGATTTGGCTTTTGCTACATTGCCGTCCTGAGACAAATCTCCGTAGGCTCTTCGAGTCTTTGCTTTACTTCTTGTCTGCTTTTTTTCCAAGGCTACACATCTCACATCCAGCAACTTGGTGACACTGATGAAATGCTCACTGGAAAGCCAAAGGACATACCCAGTAGAGGTCTGGAAGCTTTTCTTCCAGAAAGCTTTGAGTGCACTAGACCAGGCTCTTGATTCATTCGCCACCATGGTAAATCCAATCCCACAATTTCACAAAATCCGCCTTTCCCTGTGTGAAGGAATTCTGTGCAAAAACCAAAATGACTTTTCCAATCCTAGGCCCCCAACAACAGCAACCCATCCTTGTCACATGCTCTTGAGGCTCTTGGAGAGGTGAGAATTGCCAACTTCAGCCAGGCACAGCTGCAGAGTGATGGCTTTGTCAGCAGCTGGTTCCAGACAAAGATCCGTCCGTTTTTGGCCTCTCCATCGCCCAACTTCCTATTCTGCCTGAGCTCCAAGAACTTCAGCTGCCAT
>NW_024401342.1:0-1000 GCF_016859285.1 Xiphias gladius
TGCAAACATAATCACCCTTCGATGTTTTGTGGTTGAAATCTAGACTGACTTCGTTTCCAGAGAAGACCTCTAAGAAGTTTTTCTACCATAGAAGGCTGGTAAAAGCACTTCAGGGATCAAGAATGGTCTAGACGTGTTTGTACTATTTCCTCCTGGTCATTGTTCTTGGCTTAAAATTCCTGTGCCAATTACCTTGACACATCAGCTGATGGCCCGCTGTGCCAACTGCTGCTAGTTTTTATTGGAAATGCAGTGGAATATGGCACTTTTAATGCGCTCTGTAATCCAAATTTCATATTTCATCATCTTCCCGGTTATTCATACTTGACTGACCTGCAGATAAAGTACACCATTATATTGCTGGATTTAGGTTCTGCATTTATTTAGACTTTTGTGTTGCAAGCAGGCTTAACCTTCGAGTGACAGAGATGCCATTAAAAGCCTTAAGCTGTGTGAGTCATTCACAGAGTGTAGTTTTCATTACTGGCATCAGAAAAAAAGAAATGCTTCAGTGGCAGGCTGGTATGCACATTCAACACCTACCAGAACTTGTATGCCTTCTTGCTCCACCGGTGTCTTGTCATATGTAGCAGCACACACTCTCACCAGGGTGTTAACTCCGTATGCCTTCAGATCCTATCAAAACACAGATATTTTTAGACAAAATGTCACGATTGCTTCATCTATAAATGTAAGTAAATAAAGGAAAATAAACAAAGGTGTTTAAAAAATGCAGTACCTCTATAAACCTTCCCAGTTGTGCGTTGGTGGGGTTGTGCGTGATAAGGAATCTCAGACAGTCATAGGAGATCTCCACTGGAGCCGGTCGGTTCATTTTTACACCCACAAAGGTTTGTTAATAAAGAATGAAAGAAAAGAAAAGTACTGTGCTTTTGAAAATGGAGTAATGGAAAGGAATTAAAAAGGAATCAAAGTATAACTTCCACTGGTTGTTTGTTGTTTTTTTTTTTTAAAAAGCAAAAATAAAACAAATATATCA
>NW_024401343.1:0-1000 GCF_016859285.1 Xiphias gladius
AGACAAGCAGTGAAACAAAAACGGCAGCAGTGCTTCCTGATAGCACATACAGCAGCTGTGTGTAAAGAATGAACAGAGTCCGCAGTTGAGCATATAGACAAATAAATACTCACTGATTACAGGCTAGGCTCAGCTGTAAAAATTAGTTAATGACACTAGCAGCCAGCCTTATTACAAGAAACTGCAAATGCGCGATAATGAAGTGTAAACATACACACATGCATGTGTATGCACTAAAGAGCCAGCTAGGATAAAGACTACAGGGTCTGTTGATACCATTATATGGCATCAGTAGCAATTACATTACGTGTAAAAGGATTTCAAAAACTCATTACTACCTTAATTATGAGATTCCCTTCTCTGATTGGTTAGAAGGATGAGGCTCACTCAAGAACTTTACAAGGGAATAAACACTCACTGAGCACTTTATTAGGAACACCTGTACACTGGCTTATTCATGCAATCATCCAATCGGTCAATCATGTTGCAGCATGATGTTGATGACATGATTAATGGTGCCAGGAAGGCTGGTTTGAATATTTCTCCTGGGATTTTCACACACAACAGTCTCTAGAGTTTACTGACACAAAGTGAGCTGCAGTTCTACAGACGGAAACACCTTGTAGATGAGAGAGGTCAGAGGAGAATGGCCCGACTGGTCAGTTTGGAGCTGACAGAAAGGCTGGGGCAACCACTCTTTACACCTGTGCTGAGCAGAGAAGCATCTCAAAATGTACAATGTGTTGAACCTTGAGGCAGTTGGGCTACAACAGCAGAGACCACGTCGTGTTCCACTCCTGTCAACCAAGAACAGAAATCTGAGGCTGCAGTGGGCACAGGCTCACCAAAACTGGACAGTTGCAGACTGGAAAAACGTAGCTTGGTCTGATGAATCCGTATTTCTGTCGAGGCAGCAAATGGTAGTCAGAATTTGACCTGCCTTGTGTCAACAGTCCAGGCTGGTAGATGTTTTCTGGCCACACTTTGGGCTCCTTAATAC
>NW_024401344.1:0-16000 GCF_016859285.1 Xiphias gladius
CTAAACTAAAATATGATTTATGGGCAAAGAATGTAAATATTCTACTCCTTTGGCAACAAAAAGTAGTCTGACAAACAAAAAGGACAAGATAAATTTCTTTATCTTGAGGGGGGAAAAAACTGAAAGCTTTTTCTGACTAAAACTGCCTCGGTTGAAAACAAAAATTAAAATCTAGCAGACATCCAAAAGTCCTGAAGAAAAAAAACTGAAGACGGGAAAAGATCTATCCCTCCTTCCTTTTAAATCTGTTAGCCCATTCAGAGAAGACTTGTATGAGTCAGAACAGAAGAAGAAGGGAAAAGCAGGAAAGGAGAAGAGCAGAAAGGAAGCCCCCGGCCAAAGCCAAAGCCTCCCCTACTCCCCAGGACAGGTGACAGACTGAAGGTTGGCTTGTCTTCATATGGGTTGAACAGGATGGCAGTGAGGACCTGTGAGACAGACACATAGACAGTCATTAATTTTATACAATAAGATGTTTTACCTTTCATTCTAGTGTGAATAAATGTGTAATCTGATAACCACTTCTTAATAGGCTGATGTCCTTTAACTTCCTGCACTTGCTCCTGTCTTTTAAAAGGCCAACGCTAGGTGACGTGAATGCCTAGCTACAGTATATGGACATGTACTTAAATCAGTATTTGTATCGCCACTGATTCCCCGTACCTCTACCCTCTGCTGTCCATGGACTGTAACGTGGTAAACACAGAAGGTTTTCATGATATCCCCTGAGTAAAGACACCACCAGCCTTTATGCTACACACCTGCGTGTGTGAATGGCAGTGTTTGCGCCTAGCTGGTGTACCCTGTTCACTTGTCCACGATAAGCAGCAGGTGCTGGGCTTTGCAAAACTCCCCTCCAAGCCTCGCAAACGCCATACATGTGCAGCCTGAGAGAGACAGAGTAATGCATTGCAAGTGTGATGCAGAGCTGCTAGTTGGCATTGTATCAACAGCTGGGGACAAGTGTTGCAGTGACCCCCGACAAACACTCACTGTGATGAGAGCTGAGGAGATCGGTCATTGAGCGGACACAGGAAAATGTGACGGCTCCGGGTTGTAGACACACCATTGATGATGATGCTGCTGTATTTCTGGGTCCTGGCTGGCAACGGCCCGCTAGCTTGCTGCTAACCTGCTGCGCAGAGGGAAAACATGTTAACACTGCTCCGGGGCCTGGATTTAGTAGCTCCCTGCATCTCTTTATGAGAAATTCTCACAACATCAACCTCCCCCGTCCCGAACGTGACCATTAGCTGACGCGTTGCTGTCGCGTGTACATAACGGTTAAACCTGTGTCTCTGAATAAGGTAACATAAGAGATTCCACCTGATATCACACAGACTTTGCTGAGACATTGTGTCCACGCGGAATATAACGACGTTTCAGAGCTACGGTGTCCCCTTAGCGAAAGTGTACCAAATGCCAGAGATCCGATGTAGCACCTGCAAGTTGCCGACAGAAATTAACACACAGCTAACGTAGCGACAAATTGTTAGAAACTTAGCATTTAGCTAGCTACTTATTTTATGCCTGTACAGCCGTAGCTGTGTTCAGAAACAACCGGCCTGGCTGTTAACGTTAGCCAGGGCGATGTTCTGACGTTAAATTACCAGCCAGCCAGCTAGCTTAGCGTTCCAGTCCGCTGATTTTCAAAGGCACATACTGGACCTACAAAAAGCTTATGACATGCCCTGCTAAAGTCAAAATGCTAGCAAGGGATTAAATAACTAGCTACCTCCCAAGACTAATCAGCATCGCCTTCTGCCGTCAGAGGCTCCGCCAGCCAGGTCACGGAAAACCAGGTCAACAACCATGTTCCCAGAATAAACAGCCAGCTAACATTTCCAGGCTAAAGCATTGGCCGATTTTCAATAACAGCCGAATGACAGCGAGTACAGCGGGCTGTTTAACAAAGGTGGCATTAGTTACACAATGGTAACTGTTACTAGGTCGACGTCAAACACACCCGACCAACACAGATACTCACAAACGCAGTAGTTTCACGAAAAATCTAGACGCTTCTAATGACAGTGGAGAGTCTGCAAAGGAGACATGTTGAACAGATTTGCGAGTTAGCCACAATAAAAATCGGAACTTCCGGCGGCATACTTTCAAAAATAAAACGCGAAAATACACGCTGCACTGTTTTGAAAAAAAAGAAAAGAAAAACATGACACTTTTAATTTGTAAACCAACACCCTACACTTCCGTTGTTTTTCAGTTTGCCTCCTGCAAATTTGACAAACCAATGCTGGTTAAGATTTTTTTTTACCTATGTATTCAAGCAAGTATGTGAAACTTTAACGGATTGCTGCAGATTCTCCCCGCCCGCTAAATCTCACATTTTTTCCTTCCAGTTATAACCGAAAATGATGAACTTTCTAAGCAATATTAATTGAACGTATGATATGTGGGTATTCAATATTTGTTGTGTTATCTATTGTGCCTTATGTTATATGCAGCTACATGTAAGCCAAGAAGAGATCACACTTCACTGATCAGCAGGAATCACAGAAACACAGGACATGACCCCAAAGGTCAAGGAATCAGAAAACAGGCACAAGCCATAAAACCACAAGGCGGCTTCACACGGTACCCCCATTGGGCTGACTGAGACATACAGCATATAAAAGACACACACATAGAGCTCAAGTCAGATCTCTTCATGGTATTGCTGCTTGTGCAGACCTGATTGATCTCCGCTCTCTGCAGACAGCGAATAAATACTCATACTTATTCAATTGAGTTTCCGTACTTTGTTTCCACATCTGAACTGGGAGAGACTGTGGCTGAAACAGGTCACAACAATTTTGGGGGCTATTCCGGTATGTGGTAAATGAGAAAGACCTACGAACATCGACCCTAAAAGAGTTCTTCATGAACAAAAGACTGGGACACAAGCCGCAACAAAATAAGGTAAGCAGACACCTGTTAAAACAAAATCTGCGTATTGAATATTTTAAAACTGTGTCCTGTCTGACGTGCATGCAAGAACTCTGCCCAAAAAGAATAAGTATAATAAATTAAGATAGAATATAAGTGTAAAAGTAAAGGAAAAGAAGAAAAAGTAGGCGTAAGCGATAACCGTGGGTGTGGCAAACCCAAACGCTACTTCGACGGAGGCGGATAGAACTGGGTTCTAAGCTGGGTTAGAGTCCCGGGGATTCCCCGAATTCTATCTAAAATGCGGAACTTGAATTGAACTTTTGAAGAAAATAGAATTAATAAAGGGTGAAAGCCCGTAGGTTGAAGTCCTACAAATCGTCTACTATAAAATAGAGGTGAAAGGCCCGTAGGTTGAAGTCCTACAAATCGTATACTATAAAACAGAGGGTGAGAGGCCAGGCTGAAGTCCTACAAATACGTGTGTAATAATAATTAATGTGTGTATTTAAACTGTAAAAAAAAAAAAAAAAAAAAAAGGGGGTGCGGGAAAATAAAACTCTGCAATCTTAAGTGGAGGTCAGTGTCATAAGCAGTGTCGTAGCGTGAACTGTAAAGCGGACAGAGGAAACCTAACGGTGCTAACACAATCTGTCTGCGTGGAGGGAAAACCTCACGGTGTCAACAAAACCACCGGTTCACAGCTACTCGGGCCGTTGCCGGCCGTGGCATACAAACTGTCTGGCTGCTAGGCATTGAACCAATACCGCTAAATAACGACACGGTTCGTGAATAAAGCCGAAGAGAACAGAGTTTAGAAATATGGATGGAGAATTTGACAGAGAGATAGAAGATGGAGGATGGAGTCCGGGAGGACTGTGGTTAACACTGCAGGACCAAATGGATAACACCCTCAGGGCCATCGGTTCTACATGCACTCAACACAGCAGGGACAAGAAGGTGAATAAAGCTAAAACAAAACTGAAAGAGTTAATAAAAGAAAAGGCAAGAACCCCACTGATACAGGATCCCTAGGCAAATTACTATATGAGAAAATAATGGAAGCTAAAACTAAGAAAGATGAGGCTACAGAGCAGGGAAAACAAGCTGGTCTGTTACAGAGATCGAAGCTGAAGAAAAAAGCCATTTAATGGGACATAGAGCGACGGGTTTGGTCTGAACTGACGGTCTGCTGGCAAAGCGTGAAACACCTGCATCAAAAACAACCAAAGGAAAACGGTAACTGCATCTGACACCCACACCACTTGCCCACCTCCGTATGCGCCACCCACACCCACAGCTAGCCTGTACCCCACTCTTTACATAAATAGTGGAACCTTAGACATTGGAAAGGATGAGGATGAGGATACAATAGAGTCCTGCAGCACTAGCCAACCATCGTCAGGCACAAGCAGAAAAGCTAGCAGCACAACACATAACCAGCCAACTCCAGCAAGGGAGGAACAGATAACCCCGTTCACAGACCGACGGGCCAGAGAGAGAAATAGGGAAGTGAGTGAAGATGAAAGGACACAGAGGTTAAAGAAAGTTCAGCAGAGGCAGACAGAGCAGGAAAGATAAGAGGAACTGATACAACAAGAACAGATTGCGCTCCGGCGAGAGCTAGCGGCTAGACAGAGAGAAGAAATAGGAAGTTGCGGTGCAAATAGGGAAGGTACAGAAAAGGCCACAATGAGGGCTTCCGGACAATGGGAAGGAGAAGAAGAAGAAGTAAGGGTCAGAATGCAAGTAAGAGGAGAATACAGGGACGAGATAGAGGAAGAATCACTTCGGGATCAGGTAATACGTATAAAGTGTCACAAGCTGATGAATGGGGTGGATCAAGCGCTGAACACAGCTGCTAGTCTGACGGATGCCTTAGGACGACGTAGGTCCGAAAGACTGAAGAAGAAACAGGAACAGGAACAGGGAGTAGATGGACTCCTGTTCCAAGCCCCACTGACAGTGACCCCTGGACACAGAGACCGGTACAAGCCGTTTACCATCGGGGACTTACAATCTATTGTGGATAAATTGCCACCAGTCTCTGAAGGTGGTAATATGTGGCTGAGCAAACTTGACTCCCTGACTGCAGGACAGACCCTAGCTCTAGGAGACTTTAGGGCAGTAGCTGCACGATGTATGACCCCTGGTGACCTAAGAGATGTCGAATATGATGCAGGAACCTCTCGGATACCTGACGAGAATCCTTTTACAACAAACAGCACCAAAATAGGCACGCCGCAGCACTAAATTTCCTCTGCCAAACGCTGCAGCCATGCAAATGCGCTGGGACTGCAAACAGAACCCACGAATATATCAATGAAGCCAAGGAACTGTGGGTAAAGCACACAGGTTGTTGTCCGGTAACCAGGGTTCGCCAGACCGAATGGTTCCGCAGGCAGTGTTGAAAGGTGTTCCTGACATAGCCCAACAAACAATGCGTGACAACCCGGACATGCTGGGCTGTGAGTCCCACGGTGGAGAAACACCTTATACATTATCTAACAGCTGCCCAGGACAAAAACCAACAGGATCAGGATGAGTTGCAGGATCTGAAGGCCCAGCTGCTTAAATTACAACTTAATGAGGCCAGACAGAAGGTTAGCGATAAAAAGAAAAACAAAGGAGACCAGCAGGCTAAATTGCTTATGGCTACATGAGTAGAACCTGAAAGCTGGGACAGCGGTAATGATCAGGCTTATCCGGACCTGTACCCCACCCTCCATGGGGGCCACAACTATCGAGAGGGGAGGTAGACCTTATAGAGGGAGGAGGTTCGCTGAGGAGGATTCGAGGTAACATGGGCGTGGGTCGTACGGAGGGAATCGTGCTTGTTTCATCTGCGGTGACCCCAACCATTGGGTTCGCGACTGCCCCTGCAAACCACGACCACAACGAGGCAGCCCCTACCCGAGAGGAGGGAGAGGAAATGGACTGCCACATGCTGTGCATCAGCTAACACCAAGCGCTACTCAGTTCCCCGCCTGGTATGATTTTGAGTGACACACCCCACAGAGCCGCCCTGACAAGTACCTAACGGCAGAACCGGTGCTGTCAGTCACTGTGGAGAACACCACGCTGCCCTTTCTAGTAGATACTGGTGCTACTGTATCTACAATAAAGACTGTGCCTAAGAACTCTTTATCATCTGACGTAATAACGGTGACAGGTTTCTCTGGGGTGTCCATTACTCTGCCATATACCAAACCACTTCCAACCACAGTGGGAAGACAGACTATGATGCACTCTTTTGTCTACTCTCCTGCAGTCCCGTCTAACCTCCTGGGCGGGATTTGCTGACCCGAATGGGAGCCTCTATTCTCTGCACACCAGACGGTCTGACAGTAACTTTTCCTGACGGCACGCAGATACACTGTAACACCGCCTCTACCCTCTCCAGAGGCCAGTTCCTCATACAGCCAGTAGGGGAGAAAGCTGCTGACATCTATTGGGGTTTATTACGCAGTGAAACAGCAGCACGAGGGCATCCTGTCGGCCTACCTCCATTGGAAGCCCTGGATTTCTCAGCTACACCCTTATGTGACTCCTCCTGATCCCCTACACGTAACCCTATTCTATGACAGGCAGAGTTCCGAATGGTATGAGAGTCAGTTTTCAGAACAGATCGAGGGACATGAATGGACTATTCACACTAACTGCATTTATGTGGCAAGAGTAGGGGTTGTAGCAGGAGTTGACCTTACAAACGAGCAACAGCAATGGTACATGATGGGTGAAGAGGCGGCGCCGCCGCCTCCATCCTGATCATCAGGCTAAAGAATTAGGGACGATCGAGAACAGCATTAGCACAGACAGATTGGCAGGCTTCAGCCGTGCCCCGTGCACTATTCACCTAAAGCCGAAATTTACAAAATTCAGATCACTTGTAACGACACTGCCTTATTGGAACATGTTCAGGTCTCCAGACACCATGGTAGGGAGAAAACTGATCACCCGACACAAGCACCATGCTACAGGATCTCCTAACACCCTGTATAGCAGGACCCACGGACGTGGGTCTAGTCGAATGTGAACCTATTTCTTTCCAGCTTAAATCTCCAGAACCGATTTGGATCAAACAGTACCCACACAAACTAAGGGCTGAAATAGGCATTGCAGATACCATTACTGGCTTGTTACAAAAGGGGTCTTACAACCATCCACCTCGCAGTGGAACACGCCTATTCTTCCAATCGAAAAAGAAAACACGGGTAAATTTCAATGGCGCATGACCTTAGGGCCATCAACGCTGCACTGTCGACCGCCACTATTCCAGTTCCCAACCCGTATGTGGCTTTGACAAACCTTGAACCCCAACACCAGTGGTTCACTTGCATTGATCTGGCAACGCTTTTTGCCTTCCGCTAGCTGCGGAGTGCAGGGACATCTTTCGTTTACCTACCAAGGTCAGCAGCTGACTTACACCAGACTTCCCCAGGGTTTTGCTCTTTCACCGGGAATTTTTAATCATGTATTAAAAGACATGTTAGCAGACTGCGACCACCCTCGAGACACCACCTTGATTCAGTACGTGGACGACCTCCTACTCGCTGCCCCGACTGCCTCGCTTTGTTTGGGCGCCCACTGCTCTGTGTTGGGCACCTTGCAAAGAAGGATTCAAGGTTAGCAAGGAGAAGTTGCAAGTTGCGCAAGGGTAGTCTCATTTTTGGGAAGACAGATTTCGCAGCAAGGGTCAGGATTATCCACGCAGCACAGAGACACCATCTTGCACCATACAAAACCACTCACCGTCAAAGACATGCTTTCCTTCCTAGGCCTTACTGGCTACAGCAGGAATTACATTCCTGACTACACCAGCCTCACAACACCCCTTAGGGACATGATCAGAGAACATGGCATGCGCAACCTCACTGCCCAGCTTAACTGGACGGCGCAGGCTGAAGAGGCCTTTATCAAGCTAAAACAGAGCCTCGCGACGGCATCAGAGCTCGCCATTCCAGACTATACTGCCCCGTTCTTTCTTGATGTTTCTGGAACAAACCTCTGTGTAAACGGGTATTGTTCCAGAAAAAAGGGGAGAGAGGAGAGTTCTGATGTACGTCAGCACAATGCTGGACAACATGGAAACGCCACCCAACTTGCACACAACAAGTAGCTGGCATTGCAAAAATCATTCAAAAACAGCACACATCGTCATGGACCACCCTCTACACGTTCTAACAACACATAGCGAGTGGCATATGTTCAATCCTCTGCATTTACACTCACACCACTGCGCCAAAGGCAACATATTGGAAGCACCAAACCTCACGTTCACACACGAAGGCATCAACATGGCAGAACAGATAGGATCAGGAGAACCCCACCAGTGCACAGAGAAAGTTCAGAAGGAGGAAAAAGGTTAGAGAGGACTTACAAACAGAACCATTGACAGACGCAAGACAGTTGTTCACTGACGGTTGTTGCTACAGACATGACCAAAATGGCTTGATCTCGGCAGACGCAGTGGTAGAACAGACGGAACAGGGAACACGATACTGAAAGCAGAAAAACTCACAGGACGCAATCTGCTCAGAGGGCAGAAGTTGTAGCAGTCATTGAGGCTCTCAGAATCGGTCAGGGCCAGAACATCAACATTTACACTGACTCAGCGATGCGTGTAGGAGCAGTACACGAGCTACCACAGTGGTTAAGGACTGGTTTCCTCACAGCGGCCAACAAACCCATTAAACATGAAACGGAGATGAAACAACTGACAGAAGCACTGATGCTTCCGAAACGAGTTGCAGTAATTAAATGCAAGGGACATGATAAAATGCAGAGTAGCACTAAAACAGGAAACGACGCGGCAGATGCAGCAGCGAAACAAGCAGCAGGCTACAATCACAATTTGGTAATGCTGTGTGCAGAGACAGAGGCAGTGAAAACAACACACAACACTGACACCGAATTAGAGCAGATTAAACAGGAGCAAGACAAAGCCTCTCCACAGGAGAAAACATTACTGATAGCTAGAGGATGCACAAACGTGCAGGGCATGTGGAGAGGACCGGACGGCAGGTTAATTCTGCCCCTGGAATCAGACAAACTGCCATTGCAGAAGCAACGGAGTAGGGCATGTGGGAGTGGCGCAGATGATGCGAAATTTGGAGCATTGGTGGCATCCATTTTGAAAGATATGTGCAGACACCATGTGAACACATGCGAGGAATGCATGCGTTACAACGCCAGGCCGACAGTCAAACCTCACCCAGGTCACTTCCATTGATAGCAAAAACAGGTAGCGAAATCATCATTGACTACACAGACATGGTAATGCCAGTCAGGGGCTTCCGGTATCTGCTGGTGTGCATCGACGCCTATTCAGGATGGCCAGAGGCGGTCCCTACAAAGCGCGAAGATAGCAAAACAGTGATCAAATTCTTAATCAATCAGTACATTCCACGACACGGGTTCCCTGAGAAAGTAAGAACAGATAATGGTACACATTTTAAAAACAAAGATCTCCAACAGGTTGAACAGTTGCTTGGGCTTAAGCACAAGTTCGGAACCGTGTACCATCCCCAATCACAGGGCAAGGTAGAAAGAATGAATCAGACTCTCAAGACTAAATTGGGCAAAATCTGTGCACAGACCAAATTGACTTGGTTAGACGCCCTGCCCCTAGCACTCATGTCTATTAGAAGCTCGGTAAACCAGAGCACGGATTCACCCCATGAGTTGACTACAGGAAGAGCATTTCCTGACCAAAACTGACAGGACTAGGACTCTCAAACTCTAACTCCAAAGCAGTATTTCCATGAATTACAGAGTCTAGCAGGAGGAAACGAAACGACAACGCCAGAGACTGAGTGGGTGTTACTGAGGGTCATCAAGAGAAAGTGGACGGAGCCAAGGTGGACCGGACCAAAGTCCGCAGGCAGCACCTCCCATGCTGTCCGGCTGGATGGTAAAGGTGACACCTGGTATCATTGGAGCCAATGTGCAGCGGCTGACGCGCCAACCAGGTCACTGAAAGAAACACACAGGGCTCTGTGTGAAGACAACGCTGGAAAGACCACCAATCAACAAGGGACAGAATAAATTCCCTGGTGGCAATAAGGGTGAGGTAGTCTAACCAATAACCCTGAGAAGGGAAGGAGTGAAATAGCGTCCTTCTCCATCACGTGGCGTGCCAAGCCACCAACCAGGATCATCGAGGAGTATGAGGAAGTGAAGAAATGAATGAGCCACTCATCGATTTCTTTGTTTTTGTTGGATGTTGGTAACTATGGTATTCCTTTGGGCACTCATACACCTGTCCACCACAGGAACCACAGTGTTATAAAACCAGCTGATTGCATTATATTACAAGTATATTTCTCTAAAAATAACGAAAAATAATAAATAATAAAATAAATATTTCGCATACTAATAACGAGCTGTGTGACAGTAGAAAGGAAGAAGGTTGTAAGCTGTTTCAGGGGTAACCCCGCCTGAAACATAACAGTAGAATAGCCTGTTACAAGAAGGACATTGCTAAAATGTTGTATGGAAAATGGAAACCTCTGATAGGAGCAGGAGTCATCTCAGGGATTGTAGTGATAGTAATTTTGTCTCTAATTGAAGAGACTGCGGAAAAAGCTACAAAACGAAACAATAGAAACATAACACCTGAAGAAGCATGCGGTAACACTCGGGACACCGAGCAGTCTGACTTGCTCTTCTGTTCACCCGCTAATGATTCTAATAGTCATCATACCGTTTACCTTTGAAAAACCAATGGAGGCAGAACGGACAGGAGTGGGGAGGAAGGTATGTATGGTACCTGACTATGGGAACGGATGGGGTTGGTTGGTAGCTGAAACAGACGGCTATGACTGGTCATCGACAGCATAGAGAATGCACGAACGGAGAGACAGAAGGTGAGCATGTCCAAAGATAACCACCAATTAATAATCTCGTACAATTCCACAGGAAGTTCCAAATGCGTTTCATTCACCCTGGGAGCCTGGTCTAGCGGCTCTGACCCGCAGTTCCCAGTGACGCTTATGTAATCAACTCCTCGCGCCACGGCTGAGGCGACGACTGCCACTGCTTTAAAAGGGGGCAGGGTGGTTGTTATCGGAAAAGGCGGCACGGATGATTGGTTTAATATCATTACAGGGATCTCAGCGACGGGGAACAATTGGCCTATCAAGGAGCAAGCCGCAAACGCCTCTAGACAGAGCTGTGTAGTGTGCATGGGATCGAGACCCATGCTACGATCATCCCCGCAGTTATCACCCGAATGCATTATTGATGTCATGAAGAATTCGCACCAACCTTAGTCAATTGTACCCATTGGGACAGGGTATATCCGTTAACTTTGCTACCAAAGTGAAACCAATCTTTTCCACAAAAGTGGCTCCGGCTAACTTCACCTGTGTCCAGCTCACTGGCGGCTAAACCTTGACCCTTCCCATGTGCCGTCAATATCACCACAACGGGCGCCTTTAATCCCAAACGCGGGTTTACATCTGGTGGTGGTGCGGTGAGGACAAATTGTAGCGCTCCCTCGCAATTCCTCCGGGTGCGATTGTGACCTTACTCCTGCCTGTCTCCTTTATCCCACTTCAGCGGAGAATTTACTTGATCGTTTTACTAGTCTGGTCCCCTATCGATGGAGACGCGCGATATCGAGCTGCAGCCTGGTTGTCCCAAGGGGACCCCACGTATATTGACGCGATAGGAATTCCCCGTGGCGTCCCAGATGAGTATAAGTTAATTGACCAAGTTGCTGCCGGGTTGGAATCCACCCTCTGCTGGTGGTGCACTTTGAATAAGAATGTGGATAGAATTAATTACATCCATTATAATGTACAGAAACTAGGCAATTGGACCCAGGAAGGATTCTCGGCGGTCCACGAACAGCTTAAAGCCACGTCTCTCATGGCCTTTCAAAACAGACTTGCAGTGGACATGCTTAGCGGAAAAAGGCGTATGTGCCATCTTCGAGATCAGTGTTACGCTCATCCCTAACAACACTGACTCTAATGGAAGACTTACCAAGTCAAATGAAGATTAGCGTACTCTGAATAAAAAGATGAAGGAGCACCGGGGTGGATACCTCTATGTGGGACAATTGGATGAATGTGTTTGGCCGGTACAAGTCCTTGGTATCCTCCGTGCTTTTGTCTATTGCCGTGTTTGCCTCCATCCTCACTCTCTGTGGTTGCTGCTGTGTTCCCTGCATTAGGTCTTTGATCACTAGACTTATCACCACTACTGTTGAAGGTCGTATCCCATCATATCAGATGATGTCCCTGCTCCACGCAGAGGAGGTTGAAATGTGGGATTTTGAGGGTGTTCCTGAGTTTAAGGAGTAATTCAATGAGATAACAATTTTGTTCTTTTATGTTTTTTTTACTTTTCAATGTTGATCTCAGAACGAGATCAAAAGGGGGATTTGTGGGTATTCAATATTTGTTGTGTTATCTATTGTGCCTTATGTTATATGCAGCTACATGTAAGCCAAGAAGAGATCACACTTCACTGATCAGCAGGAATCACAGAAACACAGGACATGACCCCAAAGGTCAAGGAATCAGAAAACAGGCACAAGCCATAAAACCACAAGGCGGGCTTTACGGTACCCCCCATTGGGCTGACTGAGACATACAGCATATAAAAGACACACACATAGAGCTCAAGTCAGATCTCTTCATGGTATTGCTGCTTGTGCAGACCTGATTGATCTCCGCTCTCTGCAGACAGCGAATAAATACTCATACTTATTCAATTGAGTTTCCGTACTTTGTTTCCACATCTGAACTGGGAGAGACTGTGGCTGAAACAGGTCACAACAGATATTATAAAGCTGTGGGCAGGCAAACCGTGAAACCGTGTGCTGATGTTGGAGTCATTGCTGCCATCTACTGTTTCGCACACAACAAAGTATATCAAGGTTGTGACTGGGTGACACGTTAACGATATTTTTCAAACTTTTTTCAAAGTCAGTGGAGGATTGTACCCGCATTCCATGAAAAAAAAACCACACACACCAAAAAAAAAAAAAGACTAAAACAAATGTGTCTTTCAGTAAAAGCTTTTATGTGATTTAAAACTTGACCTCTTACCTTTAGCCTGGGCATGACAAAATTTTCTACCAAGATTTAAACCAAAACTCTAAACCTGTTTACATTTATTGTTTAAAGTTACACTTTCTCAAATGTTCTTATTTGTCACACATTATTTATATTTTCATCTACATTTATTTTATCCTCATACTCATACACCTATATACTCACAGCTTGTGAATACTTCTAATTCATTTTGTGTTATGTTCTGTAGGATTTCACTTTGCATGGTGTTAGATAAATTTTGACTTAATACACATAACAACATATATTTCATCTTATTTTTTGGGGTTATTTTCTTTCAAATGAACTGTTGCAATAAGATACTGGAACTGGTCGATACACTAAATTTATTCAAACTTGATTCAATTCTGTTGGTCATTGAGCCATGTGAAGTCACTGCGCACTGTAAAAACACATTTGCGTTACTCCCCACAGGCCTCTTGGACATGTATCAAAACATAGAGTGTGTCGCATTTCTCTCTCTCTGGCTCCCTCATACACACTAACACACACACACACACACACACACACTGACACAAAGTGTGTCAGAAAATGAGGACCAGCCAAAATGTCCTCACTTTCCCAAAATGTCCTCACTCCAGTGGTTTAAAACTCAAACTGGTCTTCACAATGTATAGTCTTACAAGTACACACACACACACACACACACGCACAGATATTCCGGTTGGCAAGGTTGGATGTCTTGTCTCCTTCCTAAATAAAGCATATGTGTCTTTACCTATTTAGAAAACATTAGGTTACATGGCTTGTAGGGAGTGGAGTTTCCGTTTCCTGCAAACTGACAAGACAGAGCATGTAAAGTCTTTGTGTCTGTGTGTGTGTGTGTGTGTGTGTGTGTGTGTGTGTGTGTGTGTGTGTGTGTGTGTGTGTGTGTGTGTGTGATGACGTAGAAGCTGCTGAATCTGGTTTGGCAGGATTTCTGAGGAAAGGGCGAGAGAGCAGAGACAGACACAAAGAGAGAGGACGAAGTGGAACTGTTTAAACTACATTTAACTTGACTGTCTAATAATCCTCTCCTGCTGGAGTCGACATATTTGGTTCTGGTCTTTGAGCAAGGTTTCAGCACCGGGTAAGTTTCTTCTACTTTGACTTTCTTAAATTTTACTGTATCTCAGCCTAAACGTCAGGACTGAAGAACAGACGAAAGACTATAGCCAGAGGTGTGTTTAAATGGTACACAAACTGAGTTACAGTAGTGTTTTTGTTCTTATTTAGCTCTAAAACAAGATTGATACAAGTTGTTAGTTATGCCCACAAAGAGGGGAACCACCAAGGTAATAGTAGTAGGAGTAACTCTCCTTTTGCTATGACTAAGACACAAACATTTCAAGTGTGGGAAGATATTGAGCAATCGGTATAGAGAAGCACTTACAAAAAGCAAAATGTGGTGTTAATATAAACTGTAGATTCAACACACAGAATGAGGTTTGGTGTGGAATGTAGCGACTAAAAGTTTCCACATTCCCCGATGGTACATAAAGTATACTGTTGGTTCCTTCAGTTTAACTGATTGTAGTTCAGATTGGTGGCAGTTGACATAAAATGAATACCTAAAGTTTAATGTCCTGACGTCCATTCACAGGTAATTTTCCACTAACCATCCACACACTTTGCACCAGCATTTGATAGTGTGAAACAGTTACTGGCTGATGGATATAAAAAAAAACAAAAACAAATTAAAATTAAAGAGACAATCTGTGATAAGATCACACCAGCTGCGACGCTCATTAACATGTTGACGTTCGTACTCGTGGATCGGACCACACCCATCTTCAAACTCAGCCTTCATTTGGATCTCAACTACTAAACATGTAAAGCATGTTTTGCATCGCTATCGCGTTGACAAAATCTGTCCACAGACAGACATATAAACACTGCATCTGTGGAAGTTCCCGCTACAAGTAGGTGTCTCAAACATCACATTTTGCCATGATGATACACACACATACACACACACACAGACTCACAAAGTGAAAGCAATACCAAGCCACGCTGTCGTGGCTGGTAAAAAATACAAATATTAATGTAGAATATGACAAGGTCTTATTACCATCAACCCAGGGTAGTGTGTGGTTGAAGCAGCCACTACAAGCCAGTACAAGTCTCATTGGTGCTAAAAACCTATTTTACTTTGCCTCTATCAAAGAGAAAACTAATCATCATTGGAGTGTGTTAACTCAGAAAGGTCCTCAGTGCTGAACCCCTCCTGTTTTCTGAGATCTAAATATTTTACTCTTTTCTAAACAGTCAGCGAGCCGCACTGCGCCAGAAACCATACACGCTTGATAATGTTGTTACAGATCCCATATGGCTTTCATTTTTCTCTTTTTCCAGTAACATAGTGGGAAACCAGAGTAGTTATGACTTCTGTTATATACTTACTTTACTTTTTTTTTTTTTTAAAAAAAAGCATATATTCCTACTTTTTTTTTCCATTAGAAACCCCACCCTCACATGACTTCCATCGCATAATTACTAACTGCTGTACAAATTCATGTATTAGAGATTTATATCAACATACAAAGACCTTAAACTTGGTTGAAGCCTTAATGATTGACATTTTCTGCACACACTATAAGTATAGGTTTGGCATTTGACTATGGCAAATAGGAACATACAAGGTATGTGGTGAAATACTGTATTAAATACACACTTTTAATGATTTTATTGTGTTTTATACCAACTGAGAAAATTAGTCTACTGTATAATAGAGAAAGAAGATACAAGATTTCTATCCATACAATGTCAGCCACCTGTTCATATGAAAACCATGAGAGTTCAGTAGAAAACTGTGCACATTTGTGCACAGTGGATTTTGTCTGCAAGGAATGATACATTTGTTAAACACACACACACGCACAACCCAGTATCTAGGCAATATAGACTCTGAAACCACACACATGCCAGGAGGGTTTATGACTGAAGTTAAATTTATACTTAACTGATGGTATTAAACCGTTTCATTCATGGACGTCATTACCTTCACACACATAAGCCTACTCGTGTTTCCACTGTGTTCATTCAGCAGCAAG
>NW_024401345.1:0-1000 GCF_016859285.1 Xiphias gladius
ATCTTTTGCTCTTATTTTTCTTTTTCTTGTTCTATTTTGGTTAATGCTGTATCTTGTTTGTGGGCTACATATAAACTGGTGTTTTACTTCATGAGTTAATTGCTGGCCTGGTTTCACACTCTTGGTTTTACCTCGCCCCGGAGCCTCTTTTAACCGGTCTCCCAGTCTGACGTGGAGGAGCTAATATGCAGGTTCTCACATGAATGAATGGCTGGTCCGTCCATGACAGCGTACAAAGGTGCAAGATAGTCTAACCCTCCTTAGCTGGTCTGTGTTTTACTGACGCTTTTTGAGGAATGTAAATAGACAGGGTACTGGGTAATAACAGAATAGACCGAGGAGAATGTTAATAAACTGTAATTAAAACACAATTCACTGTGAGGCATGTTAGTAAAGTAAAGTAAAAACAGCTTTGTGCGATTCTTTCCTCACATCTGTTATTGTCACACACTGCGTTTATTCCACTCTGAAACTCAAAGAACCCGAGGCTACTGCCAAAAAACCTGCAGGAGTTTCTCCATACAGCACAGCTTAATCGCCCCGTTTTTGCAGTCATGCTGACATGCAGGACATGTTCGTGCACATGAATGCATTCCAACCACAGACATGCACACATGCACACTAGAAATAACATACAGGCTGGAAACCTTACTTTTGTTTCAGCACCGGAATCTAAAAATTTCAGCCGTTAGATGCTTTGTTTTGTGCTGTTATTCTAAACCTGGGCTGATTCGTGTTCCTTGTTATGATAGTGAGTGCGCGTTAATGAGAGGGTGTTATGGACACAGGAATAAAAGGCTGTCTCATATTACAATATCTTGTCAACTTTATGATGGACCACAGCCACAGTTATGGATTATAGATGCCAGTCCGAGGCTGTTCTTGTTTCAGTGAGCACTGAAAGATGCAGTGAATACATTTTCTATTCATATTGTTGAAGAATTTTGCCAAAAGTACAAAACCTCACAACCATGTTGTGTAAAGTCATTACAGTGTGCTT
>NW_024401346.1:0-2000 GCF_016859285.1 Xiphias gladius
CAGTCATCAAAACTCGACTAAAAAACCTGTGGGCTTTTTTTGCCGCTCGCCTGCTGGGCTGAGTTTCTGAACGAAACTGTGAAGTTAGCTGTGATATTAACTGTGATACAGCAGTATTAGCTCGACAGCTTTACCCAGACATGCTCTGCTTGGGAGACTTTAAAGGAAAACAGTGTTTGTACTACTGCATCACAGAGCATTGCAGCACCTGAAATTGTTGAGGTGAGAAAAGCTTTAGCACATGGGAATCCTTAAAATATTAATGTGAAAACAAGCAACAGAATGGCATCCAGTCAGTGGGACCATGCAACATATACACATTATTTGTTAACAACCGGAACATTCAAGCAGCCTCCATTTTAGGCTTTTGATGTTATCTTTTTAGCCGGCTCTCTGCAGACCTGCCACCAGTTAATGTTTACATGCTGCAGCCTCCACCTAATAAAAATCAATACTGTGCGGAACCATCTCTAGGTTTTTATCTTTGCATGTCTCTCTCTTCCTCCCGTGGGAGCTCTCAGAGCGGAGTTACACCTCCTGTATTTTGCAGTAAGAGACAGGGAGATGACCCTGTGCTATTTTCCTGCTCGGGTAGCGAGCTGGGGATTTAGACGCAATGTGACAGTGTTTTTAAAGCCAGAGGAGGCTCCATCGCTTCTCAGTTTAGCGGCTCTATTTACTCTCCATCTCTCCTCTTCCTTGAACAAAGGAAGTAAGAGCTGAACCAGGGACAAAATTCAGAGGAATCGATGTTGCCATCAACCCATCCATCTATTAAAGCAATATCAAAAAATACACTGATGTTTGAGACATCTCTTCTAGATATTTCAGTGGGAGATGCAGTTGCTCTGCCTGGTACAGAGAGCAAAACTCATGACCTTTCTTTTTACTTTATACTAGTTTTTCTGACTATTCTAGCTAGTTCTCTACATGCCACACAATGCTGGGGTGGGTGTCATATTTAAGAAACGGTAACATTTTTATATGGTTGCTTCTGTCTCGATTAAAAACTTGTCTATACACATCTGCTCAGAATATTTCCACATGAAACTCTCATTAACTCTCTACAAGAGTCTACAGCCATGCTACTAGCACTGTGAGGCTGTGCTTTGGCATAGTGCCTTGACCTAAATGCTAACATCCGCATGTTAACATGCTCACAGTGACAATTCTAACATGCTGATGTTTAGCTGGTATAATGTTTACCCTGTGACCCATTTTTGTTTGGCATGTTAGTGTGCTAACATCTCCCAATTATCACGGCATTAAACACAAAGTACAGCTGAGGTTGATGGGAATGTCACTATTTTTGCAGGCATTTGGCTTCGACGAATTATGAGAACTCTCAATAGCTCTGTTAATACATCCATGGTATTTGGTCATAGACCAAAGCATTGGGCAAAATGCCGACCTGACGAGGGTCGAGCATTGCCAGAATTATTACAATTCATCCCAACCCTGTCTCCCAGAAATTACGTTCATATAAAACTCATTTGCAGCAGCACATGCATTTTGTAGGAAATTTAATTTGGCCGGATTACGTTTTCAGTTATTGTAATGAGGATGTGTTGTTAATTTACGTATTAGGCGAGTTGCAAATATGTTGATACTGAAGGTATCAGCAAAATGTTCACAGATAATCTGTTTTTTTTTTTTTTCTGACAAAATATCCAATCTTGCAGTGGAATACCCACTTGTGAAGACTGCAGCATTAAAACACTATTTTAAAGTTATGCTTGGGCAACAAAAGCACTAGGTTATTTTTAGGGGACTCTTGTCTCTGGTATGAAAGTTGTGCACTTTGAACGGCCGCCATCCACCCCGACCACCTCCTTGCTACTCTGTTGTTGTTAATAAATGTAGGCTTCTTTCATTAAAGTGTGTGGAGAAGGATTTCCATACGAGCTGCTCTCTTCTCTTCTGCTCCACTGCTGCCACTGCCTACTCACTCAGTCAGCTATAGGAGGCTCCTCCAGCAAAAGCACTCACTGGAAGTGCCA
>NW_024401347.1:0-4000 GCF_016859285.1 Xiphias gladius
TAATATATAGAATATTTTAGTTTCTAACAATATTACTATTGCACAAATTGAAGCCTTACATGTGAACAAATAACTCTCATTCCACGAGCTCATAACTTTTTTTCCACGAGGAAGAAGTGGACATAGCTACAGTAAAAGAAGATCTGGGTAGAAGGTGGGCTCTGCTGCCTTTTGCTTCTTGCCTTTACACACATGTCCAGGTGCTCTTTGCAGGGTGTCGGTGAGGTGCGGAGGTCTCATGTCTCCATCATCACTGCGAGTAGCTGCCAGGCCACTCTGTGAAAGGCAGCTTGGTCTCTAAAGAGCGGATCTGTCTTCCCCAATTAGGATCCTCCGCAGTTCAGTACGGTTACTTCGCACATTGGCATGATTCAGCATAGTGGTCGCCGGGATTTAAAAAATACTCTCGGACAGATGTTGGTTACCTGGTGGTGCTGTTATGAGTGTTTTATGCAGATGAAGTGGAGGCAGCTAAACATGCTCAGTAATCTTATACTCTACCCCGACTTTACCTAGCCAAACTCTAGTTTTATAATATTGCATTTAGAAATTGATAATGACAAAATTAAATATCACAATATTTTTTTGACCAAATACCTCAATATTGATAATGTATACAGTGGTATATACAGTATTCTGGAAATTAATATTGGTGCTTTCAGAAGATATTTACACTGTTGATTAGTAATGTGGATACAATGATGAATTAGTCACGTTAATTTTACTGGGATAAAATCAATAAGGGACGTATAAATAGACCTGGAGTGATTATTTATTTGTTGTTTTAAATTTATCGTTTAAATCACGTGTACAGTAAAAATGTCAAATATGATCTTGTTCCAGTTTGTAAACTGTGAGGATTTGCTGCTTTTATGTGAAAGAAAACTGTATATATTTGAGTTTTGGACTGGAGGAAGTATATGAGGGCCCCACTTTGGGCCTTTTTTGACATTTTATAACCAAATGATTAATCGACTCATATAAAATATAATTGCAGCCTTGCAAATAAATTTAGAAAAAACTGTATCAAAAATCCCAAACTATATCTAGTCTGCTGTCAGGACAATATTATATTTATTAGGACAAATGATTATTTGGATTATCAATAAATCGGTCACTTTTTTCCTCAAAAGGTCGATTAATTCTTATCTGAAAAATGTCAGAAAATAGTGAAAAATGCCCAGTACAAGTTCCCAGAACCCAAAGGGAATTTCTCAAATCGATTTTTTTGTCCAACCATAACCCAAAGATATTCAATACATACAGTGATATAAAACAGAGGAAAGCAGCAAATGCTCACATTTGAGACGCTTGAACCAGCAAAATGTGGATTTTTTCCTAAATAACTTAACTAACTGCTTGATTTGTTTTTATCAGCACTAAAGCCGATAGACAGTAGCTTCCAGTTCAAGTGCAGTTGTTTTTCAGAAGTATTTGAGGACTAAACAATTTATGAAATCCAGCTAATATTCTTTGAGAAGACTTTTCTCAGTTTTGGCCTGAAACCAGCTGTGGGGTCTTTGCCCATTTCCCCCACTTTTCCTCCCTCCTCTTCTCTGTCCCTTTGACTATCTAATCAAGCAGAGCACCACTGTGCTCACCCGCCACTTTCTTTCATTGTAGCCACTCTATTCTTAGTCTGAAGCACCTGGTTTATGGGCAGATGTTTCAGATGGAGTTGGAAGAGCAGCAGTATTAAAACACTTTGCGGAGAACTGGGAAATATCCCTCACCATATAGACCTTAATAAACGTGCTAATCCTCTGCTTCCTTTTAATCCACTTTAGGCAAAATCTCACAAAGGAAACTACTGCTGGAGAATGAGATCGGGAGCTCATCATATCACGAGGGACTATTCTCATTCTTGCCCCTATGTAACTGTATCCATTCATGAGTCAAAAAAAGATAGTTTTACTCCTGGTGAAGAAGGGAAAAAATTTATGCTGGAGTGGGTACAGGTGTATCTCATGCCCCTCTGTTTATCTTAGTCAACCTTGGTCTCCTCCTTGACTTTATCTAAGCGTCCTCACTGTGAGAAATCAGCACTCTAGGCTGTTTATTTGCCTCCTATCTACATGAAAACAGGCTGTTTAATTGCTGCAGTATTTAGCTAGTTTTGTACTACAGCACTTGGCAGATGGAAGGCAGCCGCATCAAACAGCCGCAGCCTATATCAAACAGGAGAGCCGTGGCGCTGCACTGCAGGCTAAGTCATTAGCAATGGCACTTAGCAAGCTTTGCAGCTGACAGTAAGTGAAACAGCGATCTTGTTGTAGCTGGCTTAAACCAAGCCGTAACATGGACATACCATACTTATTTAAGCTGGTAGGATGTAAGACATAACCAAAGTGAGGATCTAAATCAGTATCAGTGCTTCCTGCACATGCTTTTGACCTGCGGCCAACTCCATAGCTTGGGGAGATTTGAGTCTTCAGCCTTAAGGTTTTTTCAATCCAGTGTCCAACCAGACAGATTTGCTGTGCTGTACCTGCTTGTACCAAAGCAGTTTTCTCTCCTGTGTCTGTCTGCATCTCAAAGTGTTCCAATCATTTTTCTCGTCCTCTGAGTGCTATTTTTAGCCGCTTTGCTCTGATTATATAATTCATAAAAAGTAAGATGAGAAATTGTGCCAGGTTGGAGAGAGGTTCAGCAAAGAAGGCGGGGAGGCGGATGTGGTGGGAGAGAACAAGGAGGCAAGGTGGAGGGAGGACAAAGATCCGGCCTGTCACATCTAAACCACCTTAGCTTTTAGAGATGTTAGACCGGCAGAGCTTTGTCAAGTCCTTGGTGACAGCGTGCTTTGAATGCAGATGAGGTGTCACGAGTCAGACAGACAGATTCACACTGAAAACTTGGAAAGGAGTGACAGCGGAAGAAGGCCACGTTCGTCGTGAGCTGCTTTGACTCAGCAGGTTGGTGCTGCCCTGCCTTCGAAGCCTCTCCGACCTGCTGTCTCAATACACACCAGGATTAGACATTCTGGAGAGCAGTTGGCAAAACAGGCAGTCTCACTATAATAAAGGGAGCTCTGTCGCAGCATGAAATATATAGGCCAGGACAAGGAAAGAGGAATAATTGCCCAGCGAATCACTCAGGCCTGCCTGGAATGTGACTGGCAGCCGCTGAAAGGTTGGGCGGAGCAGGGGGAGGGAGTGACAGCTTTATACAGCAGGCTGTTGCTCAGCTGTAGAGTGGGAATGCTTGTAGGTGGGGGAGGAACGAGTGTGGAGGGGAGGGGAGGTGGGGGAGATTATGTAACAGTGTTACAAACATATGCCTGGTGATGCGAGGAAACCCCAGATTAATTAGAAAAGGGGAAAGGCGCGGGGGACAGTTCAAGGGCTGCTGGGAAAATGAACAAAAATGGAGACAAGTTAAATTCACTGATTCACCGATGCTGTTTTTTATATTCTATGAACACCCTGTAGGCATGCATGAAGCCACGCTGCGTGTGTGTATTTGAGCGTGACTGTGTTAATTGAGCCATGTCACCTCGTCAAGCTGCTCCTCTGCGTCCGTATTCAGACCCAGCACAGACTTAATGTGCTCATCTCATCCCAATGGTTTCCGCCAGGCAGGGTGAATCTCTCGTCTGCTCTCAGCACACACAAACTAACACTCACAAGCGTGCAAAATGGTGACGCTAACCAGATGTTTTCTCTCCCTTTCACTCTCTCTGTACAGTTTAGCTCTGCATCCGGAGCGTGTGTTGGTGGCCACAGGACAGGTGGGCAAAGAGCCTTACATCTGTGTATGGGACTCCTACACCGTGCAGACTGTGTCCATCCTCAAGGATGTGCACACACACGGCATCGCCTGCCTGGCCTTCGACCTCGAGGGACAGGTACTGTTGAGACCCAGAATTGCTTGTTTGAAATGGAAGAATATGTCACAGAATAAAATTAACAGTGCTGTCTTTGTTCAAATCAGCTTTGGTTTCAGAGACTGTAGACAGAGCCGAAAGTGTCACCAGAAGAGTTCAGTTTGAGAAGCACAGCAG
>NW_024401348.1:0-25000 GCF_016859285.1 Xiphias gladius
TGCAGCATGGACACTTGCTGTAGGGTCTATGCCTCCCGGCACCCTCTGCCCGGCGTGCCGAGATTCTCTTCCTCATCCAGTAGTTGTGGTCTGTCAGGTGGATGGGCACGTCACACTGCAACAAAACACACACACATGTTGGAATGGGGCTCTACAAGTTCAGTAAAAGCAAGTTCTCAATTTAAAGTTTCATTTGAGAAGAAGTACAGAATTACTATCAGCAAAATGTATTTAAAGTATCCAAAGTAAAAGTAGTCATTATGCAACTGAGGGGCCGTTGTCTGATTTATATTATGAAATGTTAAATTATGGGTTACACAGTATTGATGCGTAAATGTATTAGACAAACATCAATGTTGTAGTCCGTAAAGGTTGGAGCTCATTTTAACTGCCTGACATACCGATGGGTCAATAATCTTTAAAAATCAATCATAGTTTATAAGTTGATCAAATGTCTGGGCCTCAAACTTTAACGATCAAATAAAAGTGTAACTGTAAGTGTCAGATAAAAGTCACGGAGTACAAAGTAAAACACTGACTCCTGAAATGTAGTGGAGCAAAAGTACGAAGGAGCAGATAATAGAATGAATAAACTTAAGCAAGCTGAGTACCTCCAGACTTGACTTAAGTATAGTACTTGAGTAAATGCGCTGGTTTACTCTCCGGTATTGATGTTTTCAGACAATTGTTCCCAAAACTGTTACAATAAACAGGGTTTCATTAACCTGCTTTGGGGCCCAGGCCAACAGTCAGGTGCTGGGCCCCTATGAACCCCATACCTCACACTGTCTGTGCACTGTGTACAATGTGCAATTATATAACACGTTAAACTCATGAATCTAGGTCTATGAAACATGTAAGAACAAAATTGAAGCAAGTCTTAAAAACATATTTTGACACAGGGGCCCTCTTCAAGGGCAGGTAATTAAGGGGGACCCGGTTTAAGGCCCCCATCCTGTCACTTGGTTTTGTGCTTTAGTGTTGTACATTCCAAAATAAATTTCCATGTAAAAGACACCAGAGCATTGTCTCACCATATAATACACAAAAATGTAACATCACATATCTGCTGGGATTTCTATACCAATTTCAAGTACTTCAGAGTTGCACTTATGGCCTCACTATAAATGACAACATTATGATGTATCCCAGCTGAGAGCTGGATAATATCAGTGGGTGATATTGACTGACATTACTGTCTCTAAGACGGTGACATTAATAAGCACAATTGGGTAGTTTATTGACTTGTATGAGTAGATGAATGCCTAGGCCTAAGCAGGTACTTCGTTTCTTTACAGTTTATTAATCCGGATCAACTTCGGTATATATTCTGCCTGTTGGCAATGCGTCAGTGAACGTTGAGGGTTTTGGAATTCTCAACGGCAAAATACATAGAAAACACCACAGACTTTGAAAGTGTTCAAATCTCACGTTTTCCATGATGGAAGTTTGGTGTGTCGCTTTCGTCAGTCTTGAGTTCTTGTCAGGATGTGAGAAGTCCTCAGTAGTAGCGTTGATCTTAAAGAAATCGTCGTGTGAAATCTTCGTGTGAAACTTTTCTTGTGCTTTGGAGGCTTTGTTGATTTTTAAATGCTGATCATACGTAACTGATGCACCTGGATACAAACATAGCAACTATGGAATCCTTGACGTCCATTTTGTGAACATCTGTTTCTACAGTCACATCTCACCTCTGTGATCTAAAGTTTCATCCAAACAAGCTGTAAAAGACCTGAGATCAAGTTCATATCTAACTATGACAAACTGTCCAGCTCTGACCAGCTTTCACTCCAACCATATTTCAGGTTTTCCAGGCAGAAGCAGGATCAGTACGTGCATCTACTAATCGAGAGTGTAGCTTTGCGCATTTTACGCACGCCGGTATCTTCATTTATCATTTCAAATTGTTCTCCACGACGACAGGATCAGTCAGATCTACGTGTAAATACTCTTCAGGGTTTGTGCTGTCTGACTCAGATTCCAGGTTTATTGAGTAAAAACATCTGGGACATAGAAACCGTCCTCAGGATGCTTCCAGTCCCATCAGAGCTGCTGGGACATTGTTATTATAGGTAAAGGTCCAAATTAAAATGATATAATTTTATGAATAATATGAATAATTTTGTGTCCAGTCAAGTTTATCTTTACAGGGAGTTTTAAAGATTTTTTTTAAATGCAATGTCTCACAATAATTGCAGTAGTGGCGTTGTTGTTGGCATTGAAGCGCACCATCACCTACATTTCGGCCTTTTCTCTAAAAAAAATGGCTTCGCTAGTGGCCGATTTCCTTGATACCAATAATTTACAGTAAATAATAATTTGAGAAAAATAATTCACGATTCTAAATCTTTAGCTCCTTGGTCAATTTTCCACTTTCACAATTGTACGAAACGAGATGCACGTCTATGAACTTTGCTTTCGCCAATAAAGCACATTTGAAATTGACAGAGAGTATTTCAAATGTATGTATTTATTGTGGGATTTTGAAAAACCAAGCTAGGCCTAAAGGGTGAAAGTTCTTTACTAAAATAAAACCCAAATGTCAAGAATGAATTTGTTTTTATTTGTTTGATATACACGTCTCTAACTGATTTATGTCACCCCAGTGCAAACAAAATTGTGGAAAACAAATCCCGTCATTGCTAAAGAGGCAGATTAAGTTCATATCTAACTATGACAACCTGTCCAGCTCTGACTGCGTCCTCGGTCAGACTTTTTTGCTAGAAATTTGGTCTAAGTCTTTAGCATGAACGGCTCTCCTGCGGCTTTTTGGCAACATTTGGAAAAAAAAATCACAACAAGCCACTGATAAAAAAAAAATATATATTATTTTTTTTTTTTCCAACCATATTTCAGGTTTTCCAGGCAGAAGCAGGATCAGTACGTGCATCTACTAATCGAGAGTGTAGCTTTGCGCATTTTACGCACGCCGGTATCTTCATTTATCATTTCAAATTGTTCTCCACGACGACAGGATCAGTCAGATCTACGTGTAAATACTCTTCAGGGTTTGTGCTGTCTGACTCAGATTCCAGGTTTATTGAGTAAAAACATCTGGGACATAGAAACCGTCCTCAGGATGGTTTCCAGTCCCATCAGAGCTGCTGGGACATTGTTATTATAGGTAAAGGTCCAAATTAAAATGATATAATTTTATGAATAATATAAATAATTTTGTGTCCTTTCGGGTTTATTTTTACAAGGAGTTTTAAACGTTTTTTTAAATGCAATGTCTCACAATAATTGCAGTAGTGGCGTTGTTGTTGGCATTGAAGCGCACCATCACCTACATTTCGGCCTTTTCTCTAAAAAAATGGCTTCGCTAGTGGCCGATTTCCTTGATACCAATAATTTACAGTAAATAATAATTTGAGAAAAATAATTCACGATTCTAAATCTTTAGCTCCTTGGTCAATTTTCCACTTTCACAATTGTACGAAACCAGATGCACGTCTATGAACTTTGCTTTCGCCAATAAAGCACATTTGAAATTGACAGAGAGTATTTCAAATGTATGTATTTATTGTGGGATTTTGAAAAACCAAGCTAGGCCTAAAGGGTGAAAGTTCTTTACTAAAATAAACCCAAAAGGCAAGAATGAATTGTTTTTATTTGTTTGATATACACGTCTCTAACTGATTTATGTCACCCCAGTGCAAACAAAATTGTGGAAAACAAATCCCGTCATTGCTAAAGAGGCAGATTAAGTTCATATCTAACTATGACAACCTGTCCAGCTCTGACTGCGTCCTCGGTCAGACTTTTTTGCTAGAAATTTGGTCTAAGTCTTAGCATGAACGGCTCCCTGCGGGCTTTGGCAACATTTGGACCTAAAATCTACATTACAAGCTCACTGATTAAAAACTCTTATTAGGTATTTTTGATTTTCACTCCAACCATATTTCAGGTTTTCCAGGCAGAAGCAGGATCAGTACGTGCATCTACTAATCGAGAGTGTAGCTTTGCGCATTTTACGCACGCCGGTATCTTCATTTATCATTTCAAATTGTTCTCCACGACGACAGGATCAGTCAGATCTACGTGTAAATACTCTTCAGGGTTTGTGCTGTCTGACTCAGATTCCAGGTTTATTGAGTAAAAACATCTGGGACATAGAAACCGTCCTCAGGATGCTTCCAGTCCCATCAGAGCTGCTGGGACATTGTTATTATAGGTAAAGGTCCAAATTAAAATGATATAATTTTATGAATAATATAAATATTTTTGTGTCCTTTCGGGTTTATTTTTACAAGGAGTTTTAAAGATTTTTTTTTAAATGCAATGTCTCACAATAATTGCAGTAGTGGCGTTGTTGTTGGCATTGAAGCGCACCATCACCTACATTTCGGCCTTTTCTCTAAAAAAATGGCTTCGCTAGTGGCCGATTTCCTTGATACCAATAATTTACAGTAAATAATAATTTGAGAAAAATAATTCACGATTCTAAATCTTTAGCTCCTTGGTCAATTTTCCACTTTCACAATTGTACGAAACCAGATGCACGTCTATGAACTTTGCTTTCGCCAATAAAGCACATTTGAAATTGACAGAGAGTATTTCAAATGTATGTATTTATTGTGGGATTTTGAAAAACCAAGCTAGGCCTAAAGGGTGAAAGTTCTTTACTAAAATAAAACCCAAATGTCAAGAATGAATTTGTTTTTATTTGTTTGATATACACGTCTCTAACTGATTTATGTCACCCCAGTGCAAACAAAATTGTGGAAAACAAATCCCGTCATTGCTAAAGAGGCAGATTAAGTTCATATCTAACTATGACAAACTGTCCAGCTCTGACTGCGTCCTCGGTCTTTGGTCTAAGTCAAATCTACATTACAAGCTCCAACCATATTTCAGGTTTTCCAGGCAGAAGCAGGATCAGTACGTGCATCTACTAATCGAGAGTGTAGCTTTGCGCATTTTACGCACGCCGGTATCTTCATTTATTATTTCAAATTGTTCTCCACGACGACAGGATCAGTCAGATCTACGTGTAAATACTCTTCAGGGTTTGTGCTGTCTGACTCAGATTCCAGGTTTATTGAGTAAAAACATCTGGGACATAGAAACCGTCCTCAGGATGCTTCCAGTCCCATCAGAGCTGCTGGGACATTGTTATTATAGGTAAAGGTCCAAATTAAAATGATATAATTTTATGAATAATATAAATATTTTTGTGTCCTTTTGATTTTTTTTTTACAAGGAGTTTTAAAGATTTTTTTTTAAATGCAATGTCTCACAATAATTGCAGTAGTGGCGTTGTTGTTGGCATTGAAGCGCACCATCACCTACATTTCGGCCTTTTCTCTAAAAAAATGGCTTCGCTAGTGGCCGATTTCCTTGATACCAATAATTTACATCAAAAGCCTAAATAATAATTTGAGAAAAATAATTCACGATTCTAAATCTTTAGCTCCTTGGTCAATTTTCCACTTTCACAATTGTACGAAACGAGATGCACGTCTATGAACTTTGCTTTCGCCAATAAAGCACATTTGAAATTGACAGAGAGTATTTCAAATGTATGTATTTATTGTGGGATTTTGAAAAACCAAGCTAGGCCTAAAGGGTGAAAGTTCTTTACTAAAATAAAACCCAAATGTCAAGAATGAATTTGTTTTTATTTGTTTGATATACACGTCTCTAACTGATTTATGTCACCCCAGTGCAAACAAAATTGTGGAAAACAAATCCCGTCATTGCTAAAGAGGCAGATTAAGTTCATATCTAACTATGACAAACTGTCCAGCTCAAGTATATTTCAGGTTTTCCGGGCAGAAGCAGGATCAGTACGTGCATCTAGTAATCGAGAGTGTAGCTTTGCGCATTTTACGCACGCCGGTATCTTCATTTATCATTTCAAATTGTTCTCCACGACGACAGGATCAGTCAGATCTACGTGTAAATACTCTTCAGGGTTTGTGCTGTCTGACTCAGATTCCAGGTTTATTGAGTAAAAACATCTGGGACATAGAAACCGTCCTCAGGATGCTTCCAGTCCCATGTGGGACAATTTTAGTATAAATAAAGGTCCAAACGAAATGTTATCATTTAATGAATAATATGAATAATTTTGTGTCCAGTCAAGTTTATTTTTACAAGGAGTTTTAAACGTTGCTGTTTAAATGCAATGTCTCACAATAATTGCAGTAGTGGCATTGTTGTTGGCATTGAAGCGCAATGAAGTCACGATTCTAAAACTTTAGCTCCTCGGTCGAGTTTCCACTTTGACAATTGTATGAAATGAGATGCACGTCTATGAACTTTGCTTTCGCCAATAAAGCACATTTGAAATTGACAGAGAGTATTTCAAATGTATGTATTTATTGTGGGATTTTGAAAAACCAAGCTAGGCCTAAAGGGTGAAAGTTCTTTACTAAAATAAACCCAAAAGGCAAGAATGAATTGTTTTTTTTCTTTGATATATATATATTTATATCTTGAGTCTTTTATTTCACTTTAGAATAAATCCAAAATGAGTATTATAGAAAACAAATCCTGTCATCGCTAAAGATGCAGTGAAATGTATCAGTTCATGTTTCTGCCTGAGTCGAAACAAGCAGAACAACTGTACATTTAACAGTACTTTTTTTCTCTCATGTTTTTTTAATTTTTTCAATCATTTGATCATTGGCATTTTTTTCTTTTACATAATTTAAATACAGTAGAAAAGATACACAAGTTTTGCCTTGAATTCATTACGAGTATTTTAACACTATTTGGATTCAAAAGTGTATGAAGTTTTTTCAAACAATATATGGATTGGTATGTGCAAAATGAATCTGATAGTGTATACCTGGTTTAGACTGTTGAGAAAAATGAAATCCCTTTGTGAAGCCATGTGAGGAACTGGATCAAATTGCTGCTAAACAATGAGGGTAAAATGTTTTTTATATTTCCATACTGCTCAGCTCTACACGCCCCAGGAAGTGTTTGTGGCAGGGACTATTGGTAATACATCAGTAATACCTCAATAACACATCAAGAACCATTGGATACATCAGTGAAGTTTTGGTCTGTACCATCTTTATCCTTTTATTCATAAAAATATGTCTCATTGTGTCAGGTCAGTTTCATTACATTCTGTGTTTAAATGCTTTCAACGACTTTTAATGAAAACACACATACAATCCACTCCACTTTTATTTCACCAGTTCATGGAATACGCAGATTTACGTTCACAGCCTTGATTTCAACAAATCGTAAATAAAAACAGACATTTGGGCAGTTCAGCACAAAGTATTTAGAGCAAAAGGTGCCGTGGGGGCTTGTATGAGGAACATCAAAATCTATTTTTAAAGCATTTGTTGAAAACACAATAATCTAGGGTAATACTTGGGACGGGCCTCAATTTAGGGTGAAGGGGAGCGCTCCGTTGGGGAGAGGAGCAGAAGTCGTTGGTGTTTTTAGAGGATGGGGTTGAGGAATAAGATGAAGCAGAAGCAGATGAGGGGTCACGGCTGCTGCATATATCGCCTGGGGGAAGGAGGGAAAAATAAGCATTAATATGCCTCAGACTAGGATTGATCATTTCTAAAATGCATTAAAATGTTGTCTAGTTAGTTAAAATGCATCAAAAACACTAATGTGTGACATACCTCTGCTGCTTCATGGTGTAGTAGGACCTCTTCGTTGGACCTGTCATGCAGGTTACACAGCTTGGACTTCACCATATTTGGCAGCTCACACAGAGACTGTTGATGCTTCTGGGATAATCATTGGTCGACCAACTGGTGTTTGCCTGCGATGAGACAAAACGGAACCAAATAAAGGACTGAAAATGCTTTTGGACAATGTTGGAAAGGGGCCTGGAGAAGAAAACAACAGGAATGAAGTTTGGGAAAAATAAAGATAACTTGTTCCTGTCTTCATTGAATATTTTAAGTATGTAGACCTTTATACTCACTGATCATGCCGTGGCTGCGGCTGCCGTGACGTTGGGTGCGTGTAGACTATAGGCTGGAAGTGGAGCTGCGTCATGTTTTTGAGGTTTGCAGGAAGAGGCAACAATCTCGGGTGAAGCGTGGGGCTGAATCTGACTGTTAGTGCCAGAGGGAGGGTTAAGATGCAGGTTTTCTGGAGTTGGAGTGTGGGTTGGAACTGTGTGGTGGAGGCTGGAGGCGGTGGCTGAGGATGCAGCTGGCTAACAGAAGTTCCAGGTGAAGGCTGGGACCACAGCTGAGTGACGGGGGCTGCAGGTGGGTTGTACATAACTAACAACCATTTGTAGGTGGAGGTTGGGGCTCCGGGTTACTGGTGGAGGCTGCAAGCGTTGGTTGAATGTGGGCTTCAAAAAGATGTTGGATCTGTTTAAGGCTGGAAGAAGCTGCTGGCAGTAGAAGTTGCAGGTGCAGTGTGGCTTGTTAACTGTCTAGCAGAGGATGGTGGGGGTGGAGGTTTGGGCCTCAGCTGTCTGCCAGATTCTGCAAGTGGAGGTTGGAGCTGTAGTTTGTAGGCAGAGGCTGCAAGTGAAGATTCTACCCTCCGTTATCTGCTACAATCCACAAGTGGAGGAAGCAGTACTTTGCTGGTAGAGGCTGTAGGTGGAGTTTCTGGACTCAGCTTTCTGTCAGATTCTGCAGGTGGAGGGAGCTGCAGGTTGCTGGCACAGGCTGGAGGTTGAAGCTTGGGTATACGTGTTTCCCAATATGAATCTGCAGGTGGAGGCGGTACTGCAGATTTCTGGTAGAGGTGGGAGGTGGAGAAAAGGGCCTCAGCTGTCTGCCCGAAGCTGCAGGTGGAGGAGGCTACAGCTAGCTGACAGAGGCTGGAGGTGGAGGAATGGATTCAAGGGATTTTACTGGCAGAGAATGTAACTAGTTGTGGCCTCAGCTGTCTGCCAAAATAGTCAGATGTAGAAAGCTGCAGGTTGCTGGCAATGGCTGGACGTGGAGGCTTTGCCTGTACATTTGCCAAAATCTGCAGGTGGAGGCCGCAGTGGATGTCGCTGGCAAGGCATGTAGGTGGAGGGTCACGATTCAGCTTTCTACCACAATCTGCAGGTGGAGGCGGGGACTGCAGATGTCTGGTACATGCTGTCGGTGAAGGTTTTGGTCCCAGCCGTCTGCGAGAATCTGCAGGTGGAGTTTGCAGAGGAAGTTGCCGGCTGAGGCTGTAGATGGAGTTTTGGGCTTGCAGGATTTTCTGTGGGTGGCGGTTGGAGCTGCTGGTTTCTGGTAGATGCTGAAGGTGGAGCTTGTCAAAGGATTCAGCAGGAACAAGATTTTCAGTTGTTTACCAAGAGTGTAGTTGGAGCTTGGGGCTGCATTTGGATGGTAGAGGCTGCAGATTTGGGTTGTAAGCGCTTGTAGCTGGAGCATGTGTTTGCAGCTGTCTGCTGACTGCAGGTGGAGGCTAGAGCAGCAGATGGCTGCTGTAGTAAGAATGCAGAGTTTACATCCTACGGTGGCTGGTAGGCGGAGGGTGGAAGGAAGCAGTGAAGTAATCTTACACAGGTCTTTGGTGGAGACGTGTCTATACTGTAGATGTTTGACAGAGTCGACAGCTGGAGGCTGAGGCTACAGAAAGTGGCTGGATGAGGCTGTGGGTAGAGGATGAACCATGGCACTACTGGCAGAGGCTGTGTGTGTCCTGGCAGATGATTTAGGTGGTGGTTGAGTCTGATTAAAGAGCTTTCTGACACAGAGGCTGCATTAACTGATTGATTAACTGATTGTGTTTTGAGTTGTGTGACTTGCTAAGACGACTTAAAAACTACTACAATATTTACAGTTGTATTTGATCTGATTAAGGATGATTATTTCTTTCATTGTTTGCAGTGTTTCTGCTACTTTCATCTTAGCTTTAGTTCTTAGCTCTTTTGTTTGGTGGTGGGCCAGGTTCCGGTTCTTGAGACGTATCAACATCATAAAGGGGAGGATAGACTCCAGCCCCGTATGAAACGTCCACACGCACCAGTCCATCTTCTTGGACTGACGTCGTAAACATGGGACGATTGAGTCTCTCCCACAGCTTCTGTTTGATTTGGCGTCCGAGCTGTAAACTGTAGGGACGAATCCGGCCATTCTTGTACCTACGAGGAGTGGAAGAAAGAGAAATTACAGAATAAGAATACACGTGGTTAAAAAGCTTAAATGTTTCAGAAAGATGAGTGATAGCGGTTTCTGTGATTTGACAAATGTGACAGTGATGTGATGGACGGAGTCGTGATTTTTGACACAAACATACCTCAGCATATCATCTACCACTTCGTGGTAGATTTTCTGGTACTCTTCCACTGAGCGGTTGTGTATTTTCACAGGACCGTCGTGGTCTACAGCAGCAAAGCTTGGCTGGTTATTAGCACTGGAGGGCCGGGGGCCGGGGGGCAGAGTCGAGACTTCTGGCAGGTCATCAGGTGAAATGGCGGATGGAGGCCTCTGGTCCACATCCACCTTCCCTTCAGGTTCAGCAGAAGGGATGGCTGCGCGGGGCACGGAGCTCTGCTTCCTCTTCCGGGGAAGGCCGGCAGTAGTAACAGAGCGCTGGGGCCTCGGGATGGAACTCTGCACCTGAGGAAGGTCGATAGCACAGGATTTCAGGCTCTGGAAGACTTTTGACTTGGTAACAGCAAACTTTTCAAATCTCACTAGAGAATAAAAACGTATATGAGATGAGCTACAGAGGACTGCTCTGTCAAGGCAAAAGACCCTGCACAGATTCCTTCCATGGAATTTTTCACCTGGCTGCAAGAAGAATTTCACATCAAGAACAGTAAAAATGAACTCAAATGTTGCTCTTCATGGGAATAAGAGCGAATGAAGGATTTGGTCTTTTCCATCAAGTTTTCAATCCAAATGTCTAACCTGGTCATTCCTGCAGCATGGACACTTGCTGTAGGGTCTATGCCTCCCGGCACCCTCTGCCCGGCGTGCCGAGATTCTCTTCCTCATCCAGTAGTTGTGGTCTGTCAGGTGGATGGGCACGTCACACTGCAACAAAACACACACACACACACACATGTTGGAATGGGGCTCTACAAGTTCAGTAAAAGCAAGTTCTCAATTTAAAGTTTCATTTGAGAAGAAGTACAGAATTACTATCAGCAAAATGTATTTAAAGTATCCAAAGTAAAAGTAGTCATTATGCAACTGAGGGGCCGTTGTCTGATTTATATTATGAAATGTTAAATTATGGGTTACACAGTATTGATGCGTAAATGTATTAGACAAACATCAATGTTGTAGTCCGTAAAGGTTGGAGCTCATTTTAACTGCCTGACATACTGATGGGTCAATAATCTTTAAAAATCAATCATAGTTTATAAGTTGATCAAATGTCTGGGCCTCAAACTTTAACGATCAAATAAAAGTGTAACTGTAAGTGTCAAATAAAAGTCACGGAGTACAAAGTAAAACACTGACTCCTGAAATGTAGTGGAGCAAAAGTACGAAGGAGCAGATAATAGAATGAATAAACTTAAGCAAGTTGAGTACCTCCAGACTTGACTTAAGTATAGTACTTGAGTCAATGCGCTGGTTTACTCTCCAGTATTGATGTTTTCAGACAATTGTTCCCAAAACTGTTACAATAAACAGGGTTTAATTAACCTGCTTTGGGGCCCAGGCCAACAGTCAGGTGCTGGGCCCCTATGAACCCCATACCTCACACTGTCTGTGCACTGTGTACAATGTGCAATTATATAACACGTTAAACTCATGAATCTAGGTCTATGAAACATGTAAGAACAAAATTGAAGCAAGTCTTAAAAACATATTTTGACACAGGGGCCCTCTTCAAGGGCAGGTAATTAAGGGGTACCCGGTTTAAGGCCCCCATCCTGTCACTTGGTTTTGTGCTTTAGTGTTGTACATTCCAAAATAAATTTCCATGTAAAAGACACCAGAGCATTGTTTCACCATATAATACACAAAAATGTAACATCACATATCTGCTGGGATTTCTATACCAATTTCAAGTACTTCAGAGTTGCACTTATGGCCTCACTATAAATGACAACATTATTATGTATCCCAGCTGAGAGCTGGATAATATCAGTGTGTGATATTGATTATTTTATTGGATGTTATTAAAATGCTGACATTACTGTCTCTAAGACGGTGACATTAATAAGCACAATTGGGTAGTTTATTGACTTTTATGAGTAGATGAATGCCTAGGCCTAAACAGGTACTTCGTTTCTTTACAGTTTATTAATCCGGATCAACTTCAGTATATATTCTGCCTGTTGGCAATGCGTCAGTGAACGTTGAGGGTTTTGGAATTCTCAACGGTAAAATACATAGAAAACACCACAGACTTTGAAAGTGTTCAAATCTCACGTTTTCCATGATGGAAGTTTGGTGTGTCGCTTTCGTCAGTCTTGAGTTCTTGTCAGGATGTGAGAAGTCCTCAGTAGTAGCGTTGATCTTAAAGAAATCGTCGTGTGAAATCTTCGTGTGAAACTTTTCTTGTGCTTTGGAGGCTTTGTTGATTTTTAAATGCTGATCATACGTAACTGATGCACCTGGATACAAACATAGCAACTATGGAATCCTTGACGTCCATTTTGTGAACATCTGTTTTTACAGTCACATCTCACCTCTGTGATCTAAAGTTTCATCCAAACAAGCTGTAAAAGACCTGAGATCAAGTTCATATCTAACTATGACAAACTGTCCAGCTCTGACCAGCTTTCACTCCAACCATATTTCAGGTTTTCCAGGCAGAAGCAGGATCAGTACGTGCATCTAGTAATCGAGAGTGTAGCTTTGCGCATTTTACGCACGCCGCAGAGTCGCGGTATCTTCATTTATCATTTCAAATTGTTCTCCACGACGACAGGATCAGTCAGATCTACGTGTAAATACTCTTCAGGGTTTGTGCTGTCTGACTCAGATTCCAGGTTTATTGAGTAAAAACATCTGGGACATAGAAACCGTCCTCAGGATGCTTCCAGTCCCATCAGAGCTGCTGGGACATTGTTATTATAGGTAAAGGTCCAAATTAAAATGATATAATTTTATGAATAATATAAATATTTTTGTGTCCTTTTGATTTTTTTTTTACAAGGAGTTTTAAAGATTTTTTTTTAAATGCAATGTCTCACAATAATTGCAGTAGTGGCGTTGTTGTTGGCATTGAAGCGCACCATCACCTACATTTCGGCCTTTTCTCTAAAAAAATGGCTTCGCTAGTGGCCGATTTCCTTGATACCAATAATTTACATCAAAAGCCTGTAAAGTGAAAGATGTAAATAATAATTTGAGAAAAATAATTCACGATTCTAAATCTTTAGCTCCTTGGTCAATTTTCCACTTTCACAATTGTACGAAACGAGATGCACGTCTATGAACTTTGCTTTCGCCAATAAAGCACATTTGAAATTGACAGAGAGTATTTCAAATGTATGTATTTATTGTGGGATTTTGAAAAACCAAGCTAGGCCTAAAGGGTGAAAGTTCTTTACTAAAATAAACCCAAATGTCAAGAATGAATTTGTTTTTATTTGTTTGATATACACGTCTCTAACTGATTTATGTCACCCCAGTGCAAACAAAATTGTGGAAAACAAATCCCGTCATTGCTAAAGAGGCAGATTAAGTTCATATCTAACTATGACAAACTGTCCAGCTCAAGTATATTTCAGGTTTTCCGGGCAGAAGCAGGATCAGTACGTGCATCTAGTAATCGAGAGTGTAGCTTTGCGCATTTTACGCACGCCGGTATCTTCATTTATCATTTCAAATTGTTCTCCACGACGACAGGATCAGTCAGATCTACGTGAAAATACTCTTCAGGGTTTGTGCTGTCTGACTCAGATTCCAGGTTTATTGAGTAAAAACATCTGGGACATAGAAACCGTCCTCAGGATGCTTCCAGTCCCATCAGAGCTGCTGGGACATTGTTATTATAGGTAAAGGTCCAAATTAAAATGATATAATTTTATGAATAATATAAATATTTTTGTGTCCTTTCGGGTTTATTTTTACAAGGAGTTTTAAAGATTTTTTTTTAAATGCAATGTCTCACAATAATTGCAGTAGTGGCGTTGTTGTTGGCATTGAAGCGCACCATCACCTACATTTCGGCCTTTTCTCTAAAAAAATGGCTTCGCTAGTGGCCGATTTCCTTGATACCAATAATTTACAGTAAATAATAATTTGAGAAAAATAATTCACGATTCTAAATCTTTAGCTCCTTGGTCAATTTTCCACTTTCACAATTGTACGAAACGAGATGCACGTCTATGAACTTTGCTTTCGCCAATAAAGCACATTTGAAATTGACAGAGAGTATTTCAAATGTATGTATTTATTGTGGGATTTTGAAAAACCAAGCTAGGCCTAAAGGGTGAAAGTTCTTTACTAAAATAAAACCCAAATGTCAAGAATGAATTTGTTTTTATTTGTTTGATATACACGTCTCTAACTGATTTATGTCACCCCAGTGCAAACAAAATTGTGGAAAACAAATCCCGTCATTGCTAAAGAGGCAGATTAAGTTCATATCTAACTATGACAAACTGTCCAGCTCAAGTATATTTCAGGTTTTCCGGGCAGAAGCAGGATCAGTACGTGCATCTAGTAATCGAGAGTGTAGCTTTGCGCATTTTACGCACGCCGGTATCTTCATTTATCATTTCAAATTGTTCTCCACGACGACAGGATCAGTCAGATCTACGTGTAAATACTCTTCAGGGTTTGTGCTGTCTGACTCAGATTCCAGGTTTATTGAGTAAAAACATCTGGGACATAGAAACCGTCCTCAGGATGCTTCCAGTCCCATGTGGGACAATTTTAGTATAAATAAAGGTCCAAACGAAATGTTATCATTTAATGAATAATATGAATAATTTTGTGTCCAGTCAAGTTTATTTTTACAAGGAGTTTTAAACGTTGCTGTTTAAATGCAATGTCTCACAATAATTGCAGTAGTGGCATTGTTGTTGGCATTGAAGCGCAATGAAGTCACGATTCTAAAACTTTAGCTCCTCGGTCGAGTTTCCACTTTGACAATTGTATGAAATGAGATGCACGTCTATGAACTTTGCTTTCGCCAATAAAGCACATTTGAAATTGACAGAGAGTATTTTAAATGTATGTATTTATTGTGGGATTTTGAAAAACCAAGCTAGGCCTAAAGGGTGAAAGTTCTTTACTAAAATAAACCCAAAAGGCAAGAATGAATTGTTTTTTTTCTTTGATATATATATATATATATATATATATTTATATCTTGAGTCTTTTATTTCACTTTAGAATAAATCCAAAATGAGTATTATAGAAAACAAATCCTGTCATCGCTAAAGATGCAGTGAAATGTATCAGTTCATGTTGCTGCCTGAGTCGAAACAAGCAGAACAACTGTACATTTAACAGTACTTTTTTTCTCTCATGTTTTTTTAATTTTTTCAATCATTTGATCATTGACATTTTTTCTTTTAATTTAAATACAGTAGAAAAGATACACAAGTTTTGCCTTGAATTCATTACGAGTATTTTAACACTATTTGGATTCAAAAGTGTATGAAGTTTTTTCAAACAATATATGGATTGGTATGTGCAAAATGAATCTGATAGTGTATACCTGGTTTAGACTGTTGAGAAAAATGAAATCCCTTTGTGAAGCCATGTGAGGAACTGGATCAAATTGCTGCTAAACAATGAGGGTAAAATGTTTTTTATATTTCCATACTGCTCAGCTCTACACGCCCCAGGAAGTGTTTGTGGCAGGGACTATTGGTAATACATCAGTAATACCTCAATAACACATCAAGAACCATTGGATACATCAGTGAAGTTTTGGTCTGTACCATCTTTATCCTTTTATTCATAAAAATATGTCTCATTGTGTCAGGTCAGTTTCATTACATTCTGTGTTTAAATGCTTTCAACGACTTTTAATGAAAACACACATACAATCCACTCCACTTTTATTTCACCAGTTCATGGAATACGCAGATTTACGTTCACAGCCTTGATTTCAACAAATCGTAAATAAAAACAGACATTTGGGCAGTTCAGCACAAAGTATTTAGAGCAAAAGGTGCCGAGGGGGCTTGTATGAGGAACATCAAAATCTATTTTTAAAGCATTTGTTGAAAACACAATAATCTAGGGTAATACTTGGGACGGGCCTCAATTTAGGGTGAAGGGGAGCGCTCCGTTGGGGAGAGGAGCAGAAGTCGTTGGTGTTTTTAGAGGATGGGGTTGAGGAATAAGATGAAGCAGAAGCAGATGAGGGGTCACGGCTGCTGCATATATCGCCTGGGGGAAGGAGGGAAAAATAAGCATTAATATGCCTCAGACTAGGCTTGATCATTTTCTAAAATGCATTAAAATGTTGTCTAGTTAGTTAAAATGCATCAAAAACACTAATGTGTGACATACCTCTGCTGCTTCATGGTGTAGTAGGACCTCTTCGTTGGACCTGTCATGCAGGTTACACAGCTTGGACTTCACCATATTTGGCAGCTCACACAGAGACTGTTGATGCTTCTGGGATAATCATTGGTCGACCAACTGGTGTTTGCCTGCGATGAGACAAAACGGAACCAAATAAAGGACTGAAAATGCTTTTGGACAATGTTGGAAAGGGGCCTGGAGAAGAAAACAACAGGAATGAAGTTTGGGAAAAATAAAGATAACTTGTTCCTGTCTTCATTGAATATTTTAAGTATGTAGACCTTTATACTCACTGATCATGCCGTGGCTGCGGCTGCCGTGACGTTGGGTGCGTGTAGACTATAGGCTGGAAGTGGAGCTGCGTCATGTTTTTGAGGTTTGCAGGAAGAGGCAACAATCTCGGGTGAAGCGTGGGGCTGAATCTGACTGTTAGTGCCAGAGGGAGGGTTAAGATGCAGGTTTTCTGGAGTTGGAGTGTGGGTTGGAACTGTGTGGTGGAGGCTGGAGGCTGGAGGCGGTGGCTGAGGATGCAGCTGGCTAACAGAAGTTCCAGGTGAAGGCTGGGACCACAGCTGAGTGACGGGGGCTGCAGGTGGGTTGTACATAACTAACAACCATTTGTAGGTGGAGGTTGGGGCTCCGGGTTACTGGTGGAGGCTGCAAGCGTTGGTTGAATGTGGGCTTCAAAAAGATGTTGGATCTGTTTAAGGCTGGAAGAAGCTGCTGGCAGTAGAAGTTGCAGGTGCAGTGTGGCTTGTTAACTGTCTAGCAGAGGATGGTGGGGGTGGAGGTTTGGGCCTCAGCTGTCTGCCAGATTCTGCAAGTGGAGGTTGGAGCTGTAGTTTGTAGGCAGAGGCTGCAAGTGAAGATTCTACCCTCCGTTATCTGCTACAATCCACAAGTGGAGGAAGCAGTACTTTGCTGGTAGAGGCTGTAGGTGGAGTTTCTGGACTCAGCTTTGTGTCAGATTCTGCAGGTGGAGGAAGATGCAGGTTTCTGGCAGACGTTGGAGGTAGTGGGTGTGACTGCAGCCTTCAGCCACAATGTGCAGGTAGAGGATGATGATGCACCTGGATACAAACATAGCAACTATGGAATCCTTGACGTCCATTTTGTGAACATCTGTTTTTACAGTCACATCTCACCTCTGTGATCTAAAGTTTCATCCAAACAAGCTGTAAAAGACCTGAGATCAAGTTCATATCTAACTATGACAAACTGTCCAGCTCTGACTGCGTCCTCAGTCAGACTTTTTTGCTAGAAATTTGGTCTAAGTCTTAGCATGAACGGCTCCTTGCGGGCTTTGGCAACATTTGGACCTAAAATCTACATTACAAGCTCACTGATTAAAAACTCTTATTAGGTATTTTTGATTTTCACTCCAACCATATTTCAGGTTTTCCAGGCAGAGGCAGGATCAGTACGTGCATCTAGTTATCGAGAGTGTAGCTTTGAGCATTTTACGCACGCCGCAGAGTCGCGGTATCTTCATTTATCATTTCAAATTGTTCTCCACGACGACAGGATCAGTCAGATCTACGTGTAAATACTCTTCAGGGTTTGTGCTGTCTGACTCAGATTCCAGGTTTATTGAGTAAAAACATCTGGGACATAGAAACCGTCCTCAGGATGCTTCCAGTCCCATCTGGGACAATTTTAGTATAAATAAAGGTCCAAAGGAAATGTTATCATTTAATGAATAATATGAATATTTTTGTGTCCAGTCAAGTTTATTTTTACAAAGAGTTTTAAACATTGCTGTTTAAATGCAATGTCTCACAATAATTGCAGTAGTGGCATTGTTGTTGGCATTGAAGCGCACCATCACCTACATTTCGGCCTTTTGTCCGAACGATGTAAATAATAAATTGATAAGAAATAAGTCACAAGTCTAAAACTTTAGATCCTCGGTTGATTTTCAACTGTGGTGATTTTCATAATTGTATGAAATGTATTGTACTTCAGTAAAATTTTGAGCTACTTGTACTTTACCTGAGAATTTCCATTTTGTGCTACTTTATACTTCCACTTCACAACGTACTCCACAACATTTATTTGATAACACTAGTTACAAGTTACTTTTAAGATGAAGATTTTAACCATTGGATAATATAACAAGCTTTTAATACAAAACCCATTGTTAGAGTTCATACCAGTGGTTTCCAACCTTTTTGGCCTCTGACATCTTAGAAAAAGATGTCGAGGGTCGCATTTCAGATGTCTGAGTTGTTAACAGCTCCACCAAATAGTGATTTTTCCCTCTAAACTTCTCACATGGTTTCATGTCAATAAATGCTCAAATGATCCAATATCTCACCAAAAATCAAAGATTAGAAAGACGTCCAAAAAGTGGTGATATTTTGGAGAGGCCTGGGGTTGGGAACCACTGGATTAAACTATCTGACTGTATACAAAGGTAGTTAAAACGAGAGCACCTTGAGCAGCTCCAACAGTAAAATGCTGCTTAAGCATCTATGACTCAGGATTAATGATCTAATATTATAATAAGGTCTGAAAAATCTGATTTTCACCCGAACGAGTACTTTTACTATTGATACTAGAAGTACCTTTTGCCAATAATACTAATACACTTTAACTTAAGTAGGATTTTAATTGCAAGATTTGACTTGTAACAGAGCATTTTTACATTGCGGTGTTGGTACGTTTATTAAATTGAAGCATCTGAATGCGTCCTCCACCACTGCTTATAGGCTACCGGCGTCAAAATGCCTGGATCGGCCTGCCTCCCGACGTCAGTGACATTACGTTATTTTCAGGGTGGCCTAGTTCTTTATCATTAACGTTAAACCTACTGACTCGCTGACTACATGACTCCAGTTGAGGACACACCTGAGTATATACAGCATTATCCACACCAGATGATGATTTATCCTGGTGTGGATCTTATTATAATGTTTGCATGGAACATAAGTAAGCTGCTGACTCATTTGTGATTCTTACACAGTGACAGACTTTGTAGAAAGTAGATCAGGAGTAATATTAGTAAATAGTTCTTCCTTCTTTTTGGTGCCCCTACAACTGGCGGTGCCCAGGTGGCCTGCACCTGGAGCTGGCCCAGTGTGGAGAGCCACTTCAGTGTTTTGAATGTCAGAGTTCACGATTCTGAACTCTTTCCTAGAAACTCAGAAACATGGTGAAACCAATTTGACAGATAATGTAATTTCCAGCCCACGTTGATCAGTTCCCTTAATGCACCGTGTAGGCTGGGCGAATTCAACAGCGGAAACATTTTCCCGGCAGCAAAACCGATGCCATGTGGAGCTGCTTAATAATGATTAGGAGAACAATTTTTGTTGGAGCTAATGACACGTTGTCGTCACCTAATAAAATGCCCTGCAGGGGGGCGGCCAGCTCGTCCTGCTTCATTCTCAGGAAGTGGAGTGTGATCTTTAGAAGGGCCTCGCAGCCGCTGCTCCTGCTCCTCCGCTCTCTCTCCTCGCTGGCCACCATGTCCTCATTTTTCTTCTCGGCTTCTGAATCTTCAGTCTAATCAGGACTGAGAACCCTTTTGAAAGATTTTCAGTTCACCTTTCACAGAGGTGATCGTGGTCTCCTCAAGCAGCTGCAACATAATAACATGGAAAATTAACTGTAATAAATACTTTCAGAGAATGTAGCATTGATTCTGTTATGATGGCCGTTTATGCGTCGCATTTTATTTCTCACTGTAGTAACAAAAACACACCATAAATATGGACTCCATGTCTGCTTGATGCGTCTGGGCAGACTCATTACTCATAGCCTCTGACCCCTCTTGGTGAACTCAGAAAACATGATGCACTAGGACACAGACACGGACACAAAGTACAATTTTTGAGAGACAGAACTGCATGACATCCAACTTAGTGACACAAAAAGTGCCACATCGTTGAATTCGGTGCATGAAATTGTAACATCTCGTTAAATGTCTTATGTATTGTTTCCAGTGTGGTGTGTGTGTGTGTGTGTGTGTGTGTGTGTGTGTGTGTGTGTGTGTGTGTGTGTGTGTGTGTGTGTGTGTGTGTGTGTGTGTGTGTGTGCGCACATTGCTTTGCAGCATTCTCTCGTGTGTGATTCCATGGTTTGGGACTTTGCCTTGTTTTTTTGGATGTTATGCCTCTTCCCTGCCTGTTATTGTCTATATCAGACTGACTACCTGCGTAGTACCACTTGGCTCTCCAATAAAGACAGTGGCTTTTTGAACCTTTAATCGACTCCTGTGAGTTTCTTCTGCTCCGAGTCTCTGTTACATCCAGATCTGTTACAGAAATACTGCCACTCATGGACACTCAGCCTGGTGATAATGGTCTCTCCTGCTGGATGCTGATGGACAGGAGGAGCACCAGGGTGAGACACTAACATGATGGTTTGACCAGTTCTGTTTGTCATGACTGAGAGTCTGAAAATAACCAACTCTAAAATATTTTATTATTATTAGTTATAAAATTTGACCTCTGGCCTGCTGGGTGATGATCATTAAAGATGAATTATGACCTGCAAAGAGTGAGGCCAGTGACCGGAGTCCAGGACTGAATGACAGGCTAAGCTGAGAACCAGACGCATTTGAGGCTGGAAGCTGGAACATCGTGCAGGCAGCTCGGTGATCTGGCCAGTTGCGTCGGGAGTAGGCTCGACGGCGGCGGCTGAGATGACAACCCACTGATGATCTGGGGGGGTCTAGCAGGGGCTAGCAAAACACTAGGGAGAAAAAAAACAGGAACATGAGCAAATGATCTGACAAGGAACATAGCAAAGGGAACTGGTGTTTACAGTCCAATGCTGATTAGTGAATGAGGTGCAGGTGAGGAGAGCTCAGGTGGACTGCAGGGCTGGTGATGACTGGAAACGGGTGTGTGAATGGGTGAGGCAGTCAGGAGAATGGGAAGAGGGAGGACAGACTGAGGACACCTGATGGCTGAAAGGAGAATGGCAGGTCCGGGGAGATGAAGGGAGGAACATGGCCTGGGACCCAGGAGCAGAGGCTGGAGACAAGGGCCGCGGGGAACTGAGGGGCAGACTGAGACACTTATTTTGGATGAGAAAATCAGTTACACTTCATTGCTCATAAAAGAGTTGTGTCTGCTTTTAAAATCAATCAGGCCACCTACTGAACGGTCACTTGTCATGGACACACAGCTGGCTACAGGAGAGTCAGGTCTCCCTCTGCTGGATGCTGATTGGCAGGAAGGAAGAGTAACTAAGTAAACTCTCTGTGCTCCTATGAAAACTACCAAAAAAAGGTCTCAGGTATGAACTATTTATGTAAAGAGGAGCAGCTTTGAGAAGCAGCATATTTATTCAGTGTATTGGAAAAACACCTCAGTGTTAATGAAACTTAAGAATGGTGAAAGTTTTGTTTTTTGTGGCCTTTTTTGCCGTTATTTGACAGCCGACAGTGAAGACAGAGAGAGAGAAGGGCTAGGACATGCAGCAAAGGTCCACGGCTGGAACCAAAACATGGATGTGGTGGTTACGTGGCATGTGCTGTAACCATTCGGCCGGGTTCAGGAGACGCTGCGTTGCTCCTGCCGGATCCCGATCATTAGATTAAGAATTATTATTAAAGTCCAAAAAAAGCTCGGGTAGCTCTCTCAGATTCAGAAAACTGAATTGTGTCCATTTTACCATAGTTCCAACATAGTGAATAAGTCAACGAATGACTTCTCCAATGTGGCTGAGCCTGAAAAGTAACACTTCAACACCTCAGTGTGTATATACATATACACACTGAGGTGTGAGTGTGTGTGTGTGTGTGTGTGTGTGTGTGTGTGTGTGTGTGTGTGACTGAGTGTGTGAGTGTGTGTATATATATATATATATATTTTTTTTTTTTTTTCTTCCCTCCTTCAGCATGAAAAGTTACATCTTCACTTAAGAATGGGAGGTGAATTAGCAGAATATGTCCAGAGAAGTAACAGGGATCATCAGTCCAAGTCCCCAGAATGAAAATTCTGTTTAGATACCAAAACTTCAATCTCTAAAATCTGTCAGTTATTTTCTCTGCATTTCACTTCCCAGCAAGGTCTAAATGCTGTTTTCTAGGGCCTCATACCAAATCCTTAAAATAGTTAGTATATTTGGTCTAGAATTACTGGAATCGGCCTATAAAATACCTACAGGGCGTTTTTTTAAAAATAGTAGTGGTACAATGTAATCTCCTCCAAGGTTGCTGAGACCCACAAATTCCGAGGAAAAAGTACTGAGGGCATGAACTCACTGTTCTCAACGGTAGCTAAGGCGCTAACAAGGCTCTAACTTGAAATGACAGGCCTACTCAGTAAGCTGCTTTGAATGTTCTGTGTGTTGAGCTGGTTAATGCTGTGTATTGTAGGAGAATAGGGTATAAATAGTGGTCCTTTTTTCATCACTATGCACAGAACCCCTGACGGGGCAAGGCCAGTCCAAGAGGTTACTCTTTTATTGTTTTATTGGTAACCAATCAAAAAAAAAACAATGAAAGACTCATAGAAGTTCCAAAATGAGGAGAGTTAGACTTACTCAGGTCGTTCCCGTGAACGTCTCTGGCAGCACCAGATCACTCGCATCATTACCAAGGTTCTCTAAGTGAAAGTGTTATTCTAGGCTGGACTGAATAAACGGTTTATTCTCATCACCTCCGTATCAAAGTCTAAACCTGTAAACGAGTGTTGTTGTGCAGCAGAGGGACACCAGATCGGGTGGGGCAGGTTTATCGTGGTGAAACTGAATTGTTATCACTGCAATAAAGAGCAGACTCGGGAAAGATTTACAACCAGTCAACATCTTTATGAGTCTAGCATCAACACTCAGACACTAATGATTTATTTAAAGGTGTGGCTTCACTGCCTGGGTTGGAGGTATAAACAAACAAGCAAATGTTATTTGATCAGTCATGCTGTACAGCAATGATGGAGGACGTGTTAAGTAAAATTTGCAATACAGCAGTGTGAAAATACTCCATTACAAGTAAAGGTCCAGCATCGAAAGTGTCACTTAAGTAAAGGTATGCAAGTATTACAGTATTAGCAAAATGTATTAAAAGTACCAAAAGTGATAGTACTCCTAATAAAGAAAAATGGCCACTGTGAGTGTTTCATCATCATAAATGTTACATTATTGGATTATCATCACTGATGTAATCATGTGCAGGTAGCAGTTTACTGTTGTAGCTGTTTGAGATGAAGCTAATTTACTTCTTCATATACTGATGGGTAGTTGAATGTATAACAATGCATCATATCTAACAAGCTCATCTCGCACATTTTGTACATAAAATATTTCCCTGTGAAATGTCGTGGAGTAAAAGTGGGCTAGAAAGCAGCATGAAATGAAAATACCAAATCAAAGTTAAAAAAAAAAACAAAACAAAACATTACAGTACATTCCAGCGCTGCTGAATGTGTTCAGGTGATATTTAAAAGAGAAACACAATCCTATTGTACAAACTATACTTATCTTTATTTCATACTTTAAACTCAGGGCTGTGATTTTAAAGTTTGGACTTTTAAAAGGGGAAAAGGCAGAAATACCCCTATGTTCAGTCCGGGTGTCCTCACACTCCAGCCCAGCAGGCGGCAGTAATGCCCTGTATGCGTCGATATGTCCGCCACCAAAATGCTCATTTCACAGAAGAAATATTTTTCTTTTCGGAAGAAGATCCCGACAAAGCGGCCCTATTTCTTTTCAGCTAGAAAAAGTCGAAGAATCCGAAAACCGACGATGTACGCCAGAACAAATACCGGCAGCGCACATGGAGATTTTCAAGATAGGAACGGAGTAAATTATGTGACATCGACAGAGTCCTTCGGTCACTGCTCTCAATTGTTCTGGAAAAAGGATCCCAACGATTCCGGAGTAAGAAAGCCAGCTGCCACCTCCGCTAGCTAGCGAGCCCAGCTGACAATTAGCTGTATCAAACGGCTAATGGAGCTACATTTTGCTAACTGATGATTGAGCGAATTGTCTCTTTTACACATGGTTGTTAATTGAGTTTAGCTACACCGGATGAGCTTAAGTTATAAGTTATATCACAGAACAGCTTCGTTCGCCTCCTGCAAACATAGACATCGTCATGCTGAGTGGCTCATGGCCTAGTTTGGCTCTTAGCTGCTGAGCTAAGTGGCTAGTAATTACGAGATCCCGCACGCTATATCAATTATACCCCATAAATGGTTGGGTGAAATTGCCATCGTCACAATATCATTGCTGGGTTCTGAAAATACGCCACAAGTTTAGGACAATGTACATTAATGTAGCCAAACATTACCGAGCTAATGCTAACATCAGACAACACTGGCTGCCTCAGCCAAACCGAGTACGGTTTAGCTAACACCAGAGCCCGTGCAAAACAAGGCAGCGCTTGAAAGCAGCGTTTTTCTTTTGGGTACAGCCGTGTATGAAACTGTGCTATGAGAGGTCAGCTCCAACATCGTGAACCACAGGGGATTTATTGGAGCAGTGAAAGCAGAGGTGTATGCATGCGGCCTACAATATTGTTAGCGAATAGCGCAAAGTAAACACGACCAGACTGTCCCACAGGAAACGGTAGCGGAAGACGCCCCGCGGAGGACTTTGAAAGACCTCTTTGTGATGCCAGACTGTGCGGTTCATTCATGGTGGCTCTCAGCCGACAGATTAGCTGCAAAGCGCACACAGACACCCACATATTAATTTAT